>NC_022017.1:1688054-1711289 GCF_000317375.1 Microtus ochrogaster
GCTCTTGTAGACCAGGCTGGCCTCGAACTCACAGAGATCCACCTGCCTCTGCCTCCCGAGTGCTGGGATTAAAGGCGTGCGCCACCACCGCCCGGCAAAGGAGGAACTGCGTTGGCCGGGAACCCCAGAGCTTTTTCTAATGCTACAAATGATGAAAAAAAGTGCATAAACGTTTCATTTGCCTTCATTATAGAATCTCAACTATATTTTGTTAGGAATATGTCATGTAACTGTCCAGTGACACATACTGGTGGTACATGAGACCACAGACTAGTTTCATTATGCCTGTAAATATTTTTTTAAATAAAGAGCTAAGTCCTAAACATTTCTAGGAATTGGAATTTGAGAGATAGCAGAGATGGTGATAGGGCAAGAAATAGAAAGAAGATTCCAGATTTCAATAAATGCTAAAGATTTCTGGTAAACACTTGAACCAAACCTTTGTATTCTGCAGTATTAAGTATCTTAGAGTGTATTTTCTTTCTTGTTAAAAAATTATATATGGCTGTGTTTCCATTTTTAAATAGCTTTATTAAAGTAGAAAATGTAAAATGACCCCTCCAGTTTTATGTGTGTGAATTTCATAATGCTGTTAGTTGTGACTCCTACAGGCGATACATAGTAGTACCCTGTACTATTTGAAAAATCTGAATTTTGGGTGAGTTTATTTTCCTAATATGTGACTTTTTTTTTCTTTTAAAGACAAGATCTCACTGCATAGCCATGGCTACCTCAGGACTCTCTGTGTAGACCAGGCTGGCCTCAAATTCACAAAGATCTACTTTAAAGATATATGCCACCATTCCTGGCCAGCCCATGTTACATGAGACCTTGCCTCACATGAGGGTGCACACTTTTAATAACAACACCCAGAAGCAGAGAAATAGTGATCTTTTCAGGATGGGGCCAAGATGGGTAAAATGGCAAAAGTACTTGCTGAACAAGCCTGATAACCTGAATTTTATATTGGATCACATAGTGGAAGGGTGAAAAGAGAGAGTAGACTCTGACTTCCACATGTGTGCTCTGGCATGTGTGCCCCAGCACTTACACGTGTGTGTGTGTGTGTGTGTGTGTATTACATAAAATTAAAGATTTATAAAGCTTTAAAATGCCTGGCATTATGACCATTCCTTTATTCCCAGCACTTGAGAGGCTAAGGCAGGCAGATCTCTGAGTTCGAGGCTAGCCTTGTTTACAAAGGGAGTTTCAAGACAGACTTACACAATGAAAATACTATCTCCAAAAGAGAGAGAGAGAGAGCGTTTTAAAATTTAGTACTAGAAAAGGGAAGTAGTATGGAGTTTTTTACTTTGGTTTCTCTGTGACCTTTCCCACATTTCTGAACTGTGTTTTGGGGTCTGTGATCCACAGTGAAGTCTTTAGATTTGGACAACTCTGCTCCCCTAGTGGAAAGTTAAATATAGAACTTGGAACTTGAGAATATCATCACCTTTTTTTTTTTCTTTTAAAGCCTGTCTTGGAACTCACTCTGTAGAACAGGCTGGCCTTGAACTCCCAGAAATCCACCTGCCTTTGTCCTGAGTGCTGGGACTAAAGGCCTGTGCCACCACTGCCCAGCTGACGTCATCATTCTCTTGGTAGGTTAGGAAGTTCCATCTTAAGAGTTTGGTGGATGTGACCCATCCTTTCCCCCCTTTGCAGATCAGAAACTGTTCATTTGGGTAAGGTTGTAGTTCTCCAGTTCTATTTAGTCCTTTCTTTAGATTTCTCCTGCCATGTGGTAACATATAGCTCTGGAGTAGGAATCGGCAGATACATGTGGTCACCTCATGCTATGTGAAATAGAGAAGATGTGGCAGAAGATGCAAATTCAGTAAAGCCAGTTACCATTTGGCATGCCACTGAACGTCCTTAAATCTTGAGAACAGCTTTGCTTGGGAACTACCCAGAGACCTTTAAGTTACTTGTAATCTACTTTTTATTGACTCAAAATATTTGTTCCAAACAAAAAAGGCTATGTAAATCCCAGGAAGAAACCGTGATAATCTTTGGACGGCATGATGTAGGACCTATCATTAGAGAAGTCTCAAAACAGTGGTAAAGAGAAAGGGTTGGCTCAGAAGTTAAGAGCACTGTTGATCTTGCAGAGGACCCAGGTTTGATTCTGAGTACCCATATGACAGCTCACAAACAATGTGTAACTCCAGTTGCAGGGGATCCAACACCCTCTTCTGACCTCCATGGGAACTGCATTCACACAGAGTGCCAGCATACATGCAGACGAAACATTCATACATATAAGATAAAAAACGGGGCTGGAGAGATGGCTCAGAGGTTAAGAGCATTGCCTGCTCTTCCAAAGGTCCTGAGTTCAATTCCCAGCAACCACATGGTGGCTCACAACCATCTGTAATGGGGTCTGGTGCCCTCTTCTGGCCTGCAGGCATACACACAGAATATTGTATACATAATAAATAAATAAATAAATAAATAAATAAATAAATAAATAAATAAATATTTTTAAAAAAAGAGAAAAAGAAAAAAAGATAAAAAACAAACAAAACCTCTTTTTTTTTTAATTGTGGGGTTGGAAATTTAGCTTGGTAAAGCTAAATGTGCATGAGTTTGTGCAAAACTCTGGGTTCAGTCTTCAGCTCAAGGGGGGAGAGAAACGATCAAAGAGAACTATTGGCATTCTACTTTGTTCTGTGCCTGTTTCTCGTGCAGACTCTACCATGTGCATCTTTAAACTCAGAAATCACTGTGCATTTAATATTAAAGGAAGGTGAAAGGAAAATTTACCTAAAATAGACTAGTAGATTATACCCTCCACTATATAATCAAAACCACCAGGCTTTCAATGGATACATAAACATGTTTTGGTTGCTAGGTTTTTAATGGCTGTTATTTTTGGATTGTGTTCATGATCTGCTTCCCAACAGTCTGATGTGACACAGCTGAATTCTAAATCCACTACATGTACTTTTAAAAAAGTGGCTACTTAAGATTGTGCTGTCTGCATTCCTGTGTAAAAAGACAGATGACACACTTTTCAGTCCCCTTATTCCTGTTGGCCTATTGAGACTGTTTCTCCTGAGGCCTCATCGCCCTCATGAAGAACTTGGGGAAAACTATATTCTTGCTAAAACCTCTCTGTGGAATGTGGTACAAGCAGTCGTTATAGAGCTGAACTACCTCCTGAGAATGAGTTAGTGTTGTTAGGACAACAGTCCCCCAGACACTACTAGACAGAGGCCCAGCTCAATGGAGTTGTGTGGGCTTTTGAAACAATTAGAAGATGGCATCTATTTAAGAGCCCTGTACGCTTAAATGTACCTGTAATCCCAGCCATCTGGTTAACTAACGTATTAGGATCACAAGTTCAAGGACAGCCTAAACAACTTTCTGAGAACCTGTCTCAAAAAATAAAAGCCCTGAGAAATAGCTCTGTGTCCCAGTGCTTGCCTAGAATTCTTGAGACCCTAGTATAGGGGCTGGAGAGATGGTTCAGGAGTTAAGAGTATGTACTTCTCTTATGGAGGACTTGAGTTGGATTCCCATCACCCACATGGTGGTTCACAAGCACTTGTAACTCCAAATCTGGAGGATCTGATATATTTATATATGCATGTAAATTAAATCTAAATCTTTTTGTTTGTTTGTTTGTTTCAAGGTTTCTCTGTGTAACCCTGGCTGTCTTGGAACTCACTCTATAGATCAGGCTGGCCTCAAACTCAGAGATCCGCCTGTCTCTGCCTCCTGAGTTCTGGGATTAAAGGTGTGCGCCATCATCACCTGGCTAAATCTTAAAAAATACAACAGAAAAATGAGACCCTGATTCAATCCCAACACTAAAAAAAGAAAAGAAAAGAAAACTTCTGTTTAAAAACACTGTAATTAGCCAGGTGATACTGGTACATGCCCCAGCACTCAGGAGGCAGCGGCAGACTGGTCTACAGTGTCCAGGACAGACACCCTGTCTTGAACAACCAAACAAACAAAAGCATTGTAATTATACAGTAGACTTGCCTTTTTGGCTTTTTTAAAATAATAGAGATTTAATTTGGTGCTGAATCTAGAAAATCTTGTAAGAAAAGAAAATTTTAAAGATAGGTCTTCATTGTATTGCCCAGGCTAATCTAAAACTCTTGGGCTCAAGTGATCCTCTTGCCTCAGACTCCCAAATAGCTGGGAGTCCATTTATACTATCATACCCTGCTGAGTCCTGTAAATTTTCAGTATTTTGGGGTCCAACTTTTACTTTGAAGTCTGTAATAAAGGCAATAGGATGAAAACAAGTGTACATACTATGTCATTATCATAAATCCTAAATTTAAGATGTTATTTCATGTGCAGATAAATAACTTTGGGTTACTTCTGCCCATTTTGGGATGTGTGTGTAGTGTGTGTGTGTGTTGTGTGTGTGTTGTGTGTGTGTGTGTGTTGTGTGTGTGTGTGTGTTGTGTGTGTGTTTATGTGTGCATATGTGCTTGTGGAGGCAAGAGATCAGCCTTGGGTGTCATTCATCAGGATCCATCATCCATCTTAGTATTTTTTATTGATAATTTCATAATACATGTAATGTGTTTTGATCAAATCTGTCCTTCATTTCCCTTTCCTCCTTTTCCCTCCTAACTTCAAGTGCTCTTCTTCCCCCCTTAAATCCACTGCATCTACTTACTACTCTATATTCTTGGGTGTAGGACTACCTACTAGAGAACGGGTAGTCTTTCAGGGCCGCATTCCTAAAAATACTGATTCTCTCCACCCTGATAGCCCTCAGTTGTTGATAACACCTCAGATAGGGGTAGAACTTGATGAGCGCTTCCCTATCCATGCTAGAACTTTAGGTGGCTTGATCCTGTGCAAATCTTGAGCATGCAGTTACAATCACTTTGAGTTTGTGTTCAACAGCCTGACACAGGATTTCTCACTGGGACCTGGAGTTTCCGATTAGGCTAGACTAGCTAGAGAACCCTGGAATCTGCACTTCTCTGGCTTCAGCTCTGGAATTACAAATGAGAACCATACCTGGCATTTCATGTAAGTGCCGGGGATCAAACTCAGATCCTCTTGCTCTTATTACCAAGAAATCAACAGATTCTGTGCTGCTGTCTCATCCTCTCAGAAACATATGCTGGTTTGCAGAACAAATTATGCAGATATAAATAGAATTACTGGATATAATCATCAAGTCTTCATCATATCTGTTCATTGTGTAGGCTGTTTCTAAAAACAGGACATTTCCTCTGAGGACAGTATTTAATTGTCAACCACTGAGGAAAATTTCTGTTGTAACTGTGCTTATCAGCCCTGTCCTTAAGAGAAATGATTGTCCTCTGTACACTGTGGCCCCAGGCATCTTACTTTCACGATCTTCTTTTTTCCTAGAGTACACAGACCTCCAGGGCCTCAGTTGTATAGAAAGTTTGAGATCAGCCTGGGTTAAATGAGACCTCATCTTGAAAAAAAAAATAACAGTAGCATCCCAGTTGTAGTGGGATTGAGGGCAGCTTCTTGTACCTCAGTATCTTGTCATGGTAGGAATGATGGTGTTGTAGCCCTGGCTTCACTTGGCATTTAACCAACCTCCAAAGCTCTATCCTTTGCCTCCATGAGCATTATCCCTTAAATCTCTATTGCTCTGTAATAGATGAGGCAACAAATAGCTCCTATAATTAAACGCTGGCATGTTACAAAGGTATATGTTTTATTGTCTATATAACACAAATCTACAGAGGTTATTTCTCTTATCTTAGCTTTCCCGTTAAAAGGGCCATACTGGTATGAGACTCTGGGTCTTTCATCCTATACTCCTTTAGCAAGTTTCCCTATTAACTGGTGTGAGCAAGAAGAAAAAGAAGAATGACTTGATGTTGATTACTCATGTTTTATATCAGGAGAGCACCATGAATTGAAAAATAACCAGGAAAGGAATGGATCAGGTAGGCAAATGCCTTTGTGGGGGTGTATGCTGTTTACATGCTATGACAGGTGAAGGCAATTTCAGGCAAACAAATAAGCTTTTCTTCCTTACCCCCTGCTAGGAGTTTTTTAAAAACTCAAATTTTCATTTAATAATTCATATTTCATTTAATAATTCATCTAGTTCCCATCTGGTAAGAGTGACTGCATGCTGTCAGCAGCTGAAAATATACTGCATTATGCACTATTCGGCCAAATGTTAACCTTATTTTTTTTTAATGTTGATTTTGCAATAACTTCCAGTCCACTTTGAGAATTCTGTGGTTTTATGTCAGTCAACTGTGGTAGAACTAGGGCACACACAGTTATATATATATATATATCCTAGTTCCAATATATATATTGGAATTAAGAGCAAGGAATCAGGTTTCTTAATGTCAGATCTAATCTCTTGACACTTGCCTTAAACACATGTGATTGGTTCATTTTAGCTCTTTGTTGTGATTTATTATGCTGTTATTAAAAGAATATATTCAAGTATCCTTGCTTTAGCCTGTTCCCTCCACCAAACAAACAAAAACCAAAAGATGCTAATGAATCTAATTGGAGCTATAGTCAGGAAATTGAAGTGAACTCTTGTTTTTCCTGCATACACCTGAATATTACAAAATGGGAGTGTTGAAGTTTTTCTCAGCGCATTCCTAGTAGAATAAAATAAAATAAAACCCTGTATCTTCCTATCTCGATAGTTCTTCCCAAGCCTAAGCTCCTCCCCACACTCACTTATTGTACTATTTATTTATTTATTACTTTATAAATAAACCGAGAAGTTTATAAAGTGCCTTCTGGATTTGGTAGTCTCTTCCACATATAGCTAGATTTTTGACTGGTAGTATACTGTCTCTGTATAGAACTCATCATTCTTTAATCAAATAATCTTCCACCTTTTCATATTAAAATAAAAAGCTGCTGTTCTCTCTTCCTGGTTAGTGCATTTCTTTGATGCTCAGCAGTCATATCCTTGTTAGGGCTTCTCTGTATGTGGATTCATAACACATCTGTGTGTACATCAACTGTGCTGTATAAATAATAATAAGTAATCACCAGATGGCCTGAAACTGCTCCTCTGGACCCGCTGGGTCTCTTGAAGCTGTTAGTAAAGTCTTCTGGCATTTTGCTGGCGAAAACTTGTCATAGATTTATTTCTAAAAAAATTCAAACTCACAACTGGGTGTTTAGGGCTAGATATTGCTGTGTGTGTTGTAAATATTTAACAGGCTTTGTATAATGACAAGGAAAAATGCCATTACTAACCGCACACTGTGACTCTGGAGCTCTTCTTCCCTCCCAGCCATTTAGAGAGGAAAGGAAACGTCGATAAACCACGCATTATGAACAGATACAAGAGGTGCTGTCTGAAAGAAAGAACATGTCAGCATTCTGCTCACAGGATTGTCATCCGACTTCAATAACACACTATGTTGTTTTGTTTTGCTTTGTTTTTAACTTTCTAATGCTTTGAGAGCATTAGAACTTCAGGAGGAGTTTGGTCAGATCCTGTTTTTGATCCTAACTGAGGTTTCATCAGCAAATGACAAACCATTCTGAAAGAGATTCAGCTCAGCTTCAGGCCTTAAACTGAAAACACGCATTGTTTTGCTAATAGTATTTATAAAACAAAACATCTTTATTTTGGTCCTCTTTCTGTTGATTTTTATGGAAAGGTTTTGTATTTCGTTAGGGGAATCTCATCCTGCTTTTCTGCGTAGTGTTTCATTATTACTGATCCCTTGTCTTCTGTGCCTGTTAGAAAATAGTTGTTCAGCACAGTAGTGCACATTTACAAACAAAAAATAGACTTCAACTTTACTACATTAATGGTTCCCTTTTTCTGTGTTTGTATATTATAGTCAAAATATTTTTAATCAAAACTTGACTATCTTCCCTTTCAAGCCTCCCGTACTTTTCTCTTCTGATAGTTGGCTGTAGTTGGCTCTGTTTAACCACAGAGGTGTACTCTCCTTTACATTGTAGCACGTGCTGTTATTTTCTAGTTAGGGTGTTTGAGAGAAACCTTTTTCTTTTTTCTTTAATTCTCATCCTGAAGAGATGATAGAAATTGTGAGGGAAAATGTTAATGCTGTATTCTAGTGAGATTTTGCTTTTCTCAAACAAATTTTTTTTTTAAGGATAAGATTTTTAAGAAGGGAATTATCATGAAGAAAAAAATTGAGAACATTATGTTTTGACTTTCAATTCCTTTGTACAACAAAATTTGCTATCTAAGATTATGATTGGATAAGAATCTGGATTGCTTGTGGTGGTTGTATGAAGTACAGAGAGATGAAAATGAGTTTTGTGAAATTCGCTCCCTCGCTGTCTGGCATCTCCATGTGCATTGTGTGGCTGTTGACTCTGCCGGCAGATTGAGTGCTGAACCAACTTCTGTTCTAAATGCTCAAATTGCCAGCCATCATTCCAGCTTTTAAATCTTGTTCACATCCATGATGCCAGATTTTCAGCAAGCATAGCTGTCTTTAGTTCCCAGACAGAATTTATAATTTCGTGGATTAGAGGGAAGGAGTTTTGCCTTTTTGCCTTTGAAAACTCTGCAGAATAAATCTAGCCTTGCTTTGTCCTTTGAGTTATTGTTGAAAGCTGAGTGCTCCATTCAGCGTTCAGCAGACTGACGGTCAGAATTGCCGCTCTGCTTATGAAAGACGTGATGTCTTGAAGAGTCATTTATACTGTTCTAGAAAAAAATTGTACTATGGCAAAAAGGAACTGCTCCTTATCCTCTCAAGGGCCAGATCTTTTGATACTAAGCAATTATCCCTTGATTTTCCTGAAAAATAGCTCAATCTGCCATAGAGATTGGCACCAGCACATTACAATGACAAGCTGATTTCTTAGCCACATGGAGCGGCAGCAGGACGACACCAGAGGCTTAATGGTGGTGATTTTTCTGCTGAGAATCCCAGTCTTCCTTGTAAGCCTCTTGGCTTTTTCGTTTTCTTTTTCTTCCTTGGAGAGAAATGAATTTTCGATGTTCCCCATTAATCACTGTAAGATGTCTTTGTGAGAGGCGCTCCTCTCGCACTCCTTCTTCCTTTACGCTTCGTTCCTTCTCTTTGATTGCTGTCCTTTCTGGGTTGAGAACCAGCTATAGTTTTTCTTTTTTGCATCCTCTTGTCTTGGTTCTTATTAGCCCTATACTGGGTGGACATTATTACCAGTATTTTCTCTTTTTTAAATTAATAGATTTTATTTTTTAGGGCATTTTTCTACATGTGCAGAAATATTGTGTTCACAGAATTTCCATATGTCTTTTTCCTTTACTCCACAGTTTCTCGTTAGCATCTTAAATTAATATGTGACATTTGTGATAACTGATTAGAAAATATTTATATATTGTTACTAACTAAAGTTCATGGATTTCATTACAGTTCTTTCTTTGTGTGTACCTTCTGTGGATTTTGACAGATGTATAAGGATATTTCTCTTCCATTATAATATCATACCAAATAGTTCCACTGCCCTAAAAAAAAAAATCCCTTGTGTTCCATGAATTCACCCCCTACTCCCCTTCCATCCCTTTTTTACCATTCTCCCCCTTCCTCCTCCTTTAGCCCTCATAACCAGTCATTTTTTATTTCTTTGCCTGCATGTGTATGTGTCTGGATGCACTGAGTTAGATTCCCAGAATCCATGTAAAATGGCTGGTATGATAGTATGCACTTGTAATCTAATCCCAATGTTAGGGAAGTGGATTCAGACAGATTTGTAGTCTTACTAGCCAGCCAGTGTACCCTGGTTGGAATAAAAGACATCAAATCTAAGGAGTGATACCCAAGGTTGTCCATTGGCCTCCACATGCTCATCATGTAAACACATGGGGAAGGAAGTGGTGGCTTATAATGTGGAACCAGCCTTGCCCACATACCGAGTTCCAAGACATCCATGACTATATAATGCGACCTTATTTCAAAAAAAGGGGGGGGGGGTCTTAATAACTAGAAATAAAGACAGAACTAGAAAACTAGAATCTAAAAGTCATGGCTTCACCATCCTTTGTCAGTAGGACAAATAAATATTGTAGTGTCACCTTTGTGAACACGAGGTCTAGTTACTTCCTTATTCATCTTCTCTTCTTTTTTACCTTGATTTTTAAACCTGTATGTTGTATTTTTTTTTTTTTACTCTTTTGGGGGCCACCACCCAGCTCCCAAATAAATCACACATGGAGACTTATTCTTACTTGTGAATGCCCAGCCTTAGAGTGGCTTTTTTCTTGCCAACTTTTCTTAAATTAACCTGTCTGCCTTTTGCCTCTGGGCTTTTATCGTTCTCTTACTCCGTGGCTGACTGGGTGGTTGGGTGGCTGGCCCCTGACGTCCTCCTTCTGTTTATACATTCTGTCTTCCAGCCCCTCCTATCCTTGCTCCTGCCTTGCTATTGGCTGTTCAGCTCTTTATTAGGATCATCAGGGGTTTTAGACAGGCACAGTAACACAGCTTCACAGAGTTAAACAAATGCAGTATAAACAAAAGTCACACACCTGAAAATAATATTTCTCTACGCCTGTATGCTCCCAAAAGGCAAAAGAAAGTGTCTGATTACTTCCTTTTGTGTAGTACTATGTAATGGTGGAGTTTTTGATTCTGAAGACTGCCAAGCTGATAATGATTATAAGTACTTA
The DNA here is from genome assembly GCF_000317375.1 of Microtus ochrogaster. Classification (NCBI taxonomy): domain Eukaryota; kingdom Metazoa; phylum Chordata; class Mammalia; order Rodentia; family Cricetidae; genus Microtus; species Microtus ochrogaster. The sequence goes on from NC_022017.1 coordinate 1,698,643, forward strand.
ACAGGCCAGGCAGTGGTGGTGCATGCTTTAATCCCTGCACTCAGGAGGCAGAAGCAGGTGGATCGCTATGAGTTTGAGGCCAGCCTGGTCTACATAGCGAGTTCCAGGATGGGTCGAAAGCTACACAGAGAAAACAAACAAACAAAAAAGTATTTAGCAATGCACTGAGATGTATTTTATGTCTATTGATCATTATTAATATGATTTTCATTGATGTTTTTGGCATTGGATTATGTGAAGTATCTTACCTATTGAATAACAGGCAGCTTCTCTTCTCACATAGCACATCTTCCTCTTCTTTGACATCATAGCATCTCTGTAGGTCTGAGTTTTTTATCCTGCATTACAAACTGTGATACATAAATGCACTTGTCATTGTTACTGAAAATAAATGACTAGGTAGATACATGAAAATATTTATATGGAATAATTTGTGACAAAATGTATAGAAGTAGAAATAACAGGAATCTCATGGTTAATAGTTATCATGAAGATTTTCTGCATTTTTTTGTTTGAATGTCCTTAGCTTCCCTTGGAAATTCTCTTAATATACATTTATTTTACTCTAATAGTTATTCAACTTATAAATGTGGATTATGTTAAGTTATCTCTGCATGTAATAGTAGGAAATATCTGACTGGAGTGTGCAATACTATGTATGCATCATTTGACAGAGTCACAACATATCAAAACTGTCACTCTGGGTGATCAGGCTGCCATTTTGTTTATTTTAGTTGTTGCTTCTCATAGACCTGTTAGTTAAATGCGAGTGCATTTGTCTGTTTATCTTTATGTGTGTAAGGGTTAGGGGCATGTTGCTAGGAGTATACTGGTGATACATACCTGTAATCCTGGTGCTGGAGGCTGAGGCAGGGGAATTGTGAGTTCAAGATCAGCCTGGACTGCATAGCAAGATTTTGCCTCAAAAACAAAATTGTTTTTGTAGTTGAATCAGTAGAATACTCATCTGACATCCATGAAGCCCTTGTGTGATCCTCAGCATTGCAGTGCTTCATAAAACAGGCATGATGGCACACTCTTAGTTTTTAGATGGGGTTTCTCTGTGTACCTGGAACTACTCACTTTGTAGACCAGGCTGTCCTCAAAACTCACTGAGATTCACTTGCCTTTGCCTCCTGAGGCATGCACCACCACTGCTCTGTGATGGCTCACTCTTAAGGTCTCAACACTCAAGAGGTAGAGGCAGAAGGACAGAAGCTCACAGTCATCCTCAGGAATTTAAGGTCAGCCTCGGCTGCATGAGACCCTGTCTTTAAAAAAGAAGAAAAAAGCTAAATACAAAGAAAAGATAATCAGAGAAACAACTTAAAAACAAACCTACAAACTTGTCCCCTAAGAAGTTATCAGGTGACAGTACCCATTAATAGGATATTTGAAGGCTTCTTAGAAAGATTATTTATGAGCCAGGTGGTGGTGGTGCATGCCTTTAATCCCAGCACTCAGAAGGCAGAGGCAGGAGGATCTCAGTAAGTTCGAGGCCAGCCTGGTCTACAGAACTAGTTCCAGGGCAAGCAAGCAAGCAAGCAAGCAAATTGTTTATGTATTTATTGATGTATGTGTTTGCTCTGTTTATATAAGCATAGGTGAACTTCATGGAACCAGTTGTCCTATTTTTCCAACTTTTGGGTTCTGAAGACTTAGTCAGACTTGTGTAGCAAGCACTTTACCTTCTGAGCCATCTGGCTGACCAGAACACTACAATTTACTTTGTTTGTTTAAATTTTTAACATTTTTTTATTTTGTGTATATGTGTAAGTGTGTGTATAAACCACAGTGCACATGCAGGTCAGAGAAAATAATTCGTAGGAGTTGGTTCTCTCCTTCTACCCTGTGGGGCCTGTGGATTGAACTCAGATTGTAGAGTTTGTCAGCAAGTGCCCTTAACCAGTAAACCATCTTATTTGCTCCTGAAGGCTGTACCTTAAAGATTTATTTTTATTTTTATATATAGATGTTTTGCCTGCTTGTAGGTTTGTGTACCATATGCTCCAGGAGGCCAGAGAGGGCTGTGTATCCCCTGGAGAAGTTATAGAAAGCTGAACTGAGCTCTCTCTCCAATCCCAAAGGCTCCATTTTAATGTTAAGCCATGGTTACTTTTCTGTGTCTTTGCTCTTAAACTCAATTCCCCAACCCCCCTAAAAAAAAAAAAAAGAGTCTCTCATTTATATAGTTAATGAGCCTCATGAAAAGAAGTGTCTTAAGATCTTGGTTGTGGTATATACTCGTAGTTGATAATCTAATCCAGTGAGATCATTTTTTTGCACAGTGGTAATGGGTATATGTTAATCTTTTCACTGTATATGTTCATAACTTTAGACCTTTGCCATTTTACAGTTTCTTGTGTGTTTCTTACAATTAAGGGAGACACTATAGTTCCCTTAAGCTGTTTTGAAAAAGGAAGATGAAAGTAGTTACTTAGCATTTTCCTGGGCTCTAGATGTTTAATTATGTTTTATAAAAGACCACATTAGATTCAACAGTTCAGTTCTTACCTCTTCAGTCTTTCTTTTAAGTTTATCTAGGTAGTTACAGTAATACAAGGGAGGCTTTATTTCAGCATTCTTTCCCTTCATATGAATTTGAAATTACAGGTAAAGAGGGTCTTATGGAGGCACTGCTCAGAAGAAAGGACTGTGTACATACATATCCAGCAGCTCTTGGCAGAGCAGTGGTTAAAGGCTTGAGCACACTGGATCTTGTTGACTATTCTTGTAGTCCTCAGGGACACATTTTGCTCTTCTGTAGACAATAATCAGGCTTGTCAGAGTTGAATGGCTTTTTGTTTTTTCTTTTATCTAATAAAATGCAGTGGGCTAAGCCTTTCTTGGAAGCCATTTCTTCCCACCACATAAACAGAAGGTCGTGAATACTACTGTCTCTGAAACAAAGAAACAACAGCACTAGAAAAATCAGTGGCTACAGTATGATTTGATATGGAGCTGTGTCAAGGGGAAAAAAAAAAACAATTCTTTCTTAGAAGCTAGTTTTCTTCTCTGCTTTACTTAGGTTTTTTTGTTTGTTTGTTTGAGCCAGGTTCTTGCTATGTAGCACTGACTGACCTGCAATTCACTGTGTAACTCAGATATTGAATTACCTATCTTCCTTCCTCTCTCCCTCCCTCCCTTCCTATAGTCATCGTCCTTGTTCTTGAGATAGGGTTTCCTATAGCCCAGGTAGCGCAGGCTAACTTAGATTCACAATGAGACTTTGGCCTCAGTCCTTCAAGTGCTGGGATTGTAGGTGGGTACTACTACACATGGCAAGAGCTATTGTTATTATTATTGCTATTATGTGTGTATTGTGTGATATAAGTGTGGTGCATACATGCCTTTGCATGCTGACAGATGTCGGAGGATAGTTTGGGGGGTCAATTCTCATTTTCTGCCTTGTTGAGGCAGGGTATATATTTCTGATTATTTCTGCTGCTGTACTGCATATTCTAGGCTAGCTGGCACTGAACTTCTTGGTGATTCTTCTGTCTCTGCCTCCCATCTTGTGGTAAGGATGCTGGGTTACAGATATGCACTATTACAGTCAGCTTTTACATGGTTCTAAACTCAGGTCATCAGGCTTATTAGATAGCAATCTTTTTTACCTGTTGAGCCATCTCTCCAGCCCTGTTTGTTTATTCTTGAAACAAGGTCTCATATAACCTAGTCTGGCTTGAACCTGCCCCAGCTTTCAAATTATTGTACTGTAGTAGGCCTGTGCCATTTTGTCTAGCCTAGCTTAATTTTCACTCGTTTCTGAGTACTCTATGAGAAAGAGTATACAATTTATTCGCCTCCATTTACTTGGGGTTTTGATAGTGCTAGGGGTCAAATCCAAGGCCTTGGGTATGTGTGACCAAACACTCTACCACTGAACTGTTATCTCCAATCCTGTTTGATTTTTATTTTGAGACAGAATCTCACTAAATGCCCTGGGCTGGCTTTGAACTAGATATGTAACCCAGGTAGACCCTGAATTTGTTCCTCCTCCCTCAATTTTTGGAAAAATTGGGATTCAAGTTTTTTTCTGTATTTATATTAACTTGAATTAGGTTTTTTGTTTTGTGTGTTTGTGTGTACATGGGGTTTTTTTTCTTATTTATTTATTTGGGCACTTTGAGACAGGGTCTCCTGTAGCCCAGGCTGACTTTGAACTTCTGATTCTCCTACCTCTATTTAGGATTATAGGTGTTCTAGCCAGGCGTTTGTTGCATGCCCTTAATCCCCTGCACTGGAAGGTGGAGGTAGGCTGATCTCTGAGTTCAAAGCCTGTCTGGTCTACAGAGTGAGTTCCAGGACAGCCAGGGCTACAGGGAAACCCTGTCTCAGAACATTAGAGGTGTGAGTAATCTGTGCTCTATCTGTGCTCTTCTAGAAACTGAACACAGGGCTTCCTGCATGCTGAGCAAACACTGGGACCAATTGAGCTAAATCTTCAGCCCTATTAATAAAAAATTTAAAGACAATTTTAGATTCATACAAAATTCAGTAGGAAATAGAGTCCTCATATACCCTATCGGCAAAATGTGTAACTTTCCTCACTGTTAGCACACTGAAGCACTGTTACATCTGGTACATTTGATTAACCTTCACTGACTTTTCAGTAGAGTTCACTCTTGATATTGCACATCCTATAGGTTTTAACAAATGTATAATGACTTGTTTATGTCATTGTCATATCGCATGTAATAGTTTTCATTTCACTGTTTTAAAAATCCTCTATGCTGTGCTTGTTCATCCCTCCTTCTGCTAACTTCCACTGTTCTTTATTATCTTCAGGATTTTATCTTGTCCAGAACATCATATACTTGGAGTCAGATTAGTTTCTTTTACTTACCAATCAATATATGTTTGTTTCTTCTATAGCAACTCTTGCCTTGGGCAGCTCCTTTCTTGGTAGTACTGAGTAGTGCCCCAGTTTGGGGGTCACCGCTCATTTATCCATTCACTTAATAAAGTGACGTCATGGTTGCTTCCAGGTTTTTGTAATTATCATTTCTAACATGTGCAGGCATGTATTTTTAATTCATTTAGGTAAATACTAAAGAGCGCAATCACGTGATCATTTGGAAAGTGTATGTTTAGATTTCTGAAAAATAGCCAAACTGGAGCCTTCGAGAAGACTAAGCATGTAAAGGTGCTTTATTCCAAGCCTAACAATCTGAGTTCCATGTGGTAGGAGAGAAAATGCATGCCCTAAAGTTGTCCACTAACCTCCACATGCCATAGCATGCTTGTGGCTACACACACACACACACACACACACACACACACACACCCGCAATACACTCACATACACACACAAAAAAAGCTGCCAAACTGTCCTCAGAGTACCATATTGCAATCCCACCCTGCAAAAGGTGAGAGTTTCCGATGCTCAACTTTGTCAGTATTTGTTGTTGTCAAGAGTTTTAGACTTTTAGCCCATCCAAGATGTGTTTATTAGTATTTTATTATGACTTTTAACTTTCTTTTTTTAATGATTTGCTCATTTTTATTTATGTGCATTGGCAATTTTACTGCGTGTATGTCTGTGTGAAGATGTCAGATCCCCTGGAACTGGAGTTATACTGAACTGTTCTGGGGTACTGGGAATTGAACCCAAGTCCTCTGGAAGAGCCCAGTACCCTTTTTTTTTTAATATTTTTTTTTATTGAAAGAAAAAAAAAGAAATTCCTGCCTCCTCCCAGCCTCCCATTTCCCTCCCCCTCCTTCCACTCTTCTCCTCCTCCCCCCACTCCTCTCCCCCTCCCTCTCCAGTCCAAAGAGCAGTCAGGGTTCCCGCCCCGTGGAAAGTCCAAGGTCCTCCCCCCTCCATCCAGGTCTAGGAAGGTGAACATCCATACTGGCTAGGCTCCCACAAGGCCAGAACATGAAGTAGGATCAAAACCCAGTGTCATTGTCTTTGGCTTCTCATCAGCCCTCATTGTCCGCCATGTTCAAAGAGTCCGGTTTTATCCCATGCTTTTTTAGTCACAGTCCAGCTGGCCTTGGTGAGCTCCCAATAGATCAGCCCCACTGTCTCTGTGGGTGGGTGCACCCCTCGTGGTCCTGACTTCCTTGCTCATGTTCTCCCTCCTTCTGCTCTTCATTGAGACCTTGGGAGCTCAGTCCGATGCTCCAGTGTGGGTCTCTGTCTCTATCTCCATCCATCGCCAGATGAAGGTTCTATGGTGATATGCAAGATATTCATCAGTAACCACTGAACCATCTCTGCAGCCCGTTTTTAGCTTTCAGTTCACTGATAGTATATAATGTTGGACATCTTTTTTCTTCCCCGTCCCCTACTTTTTTCCTTCCTTCCTTCCTTTTGTTGCTGTTTTTGAGACAAAGTCTCATTATATATTCCTGGCTAGCCTGAAACTCAGTATGTAGACCAGGCTGACCTTGAACTCACAGATCTATCTACCTCTATCTCCAAAATGCTGGGTTTAAAGGCATGTGTTATATATCCTTATTCTAGTTTTTTTTTTAAGATTTACTTTTAAGTGTATGTATGTGTGTGTGTGCGTGCGTGCGTGTGTGTGTTCAGGTGCGTGCAGAGACCAGAGGTGTGTGATCTCCTGAAATTGAAGTTACAGGCAGTTGTGAGCCCCCAACACGGGTGCTAGGAACTGAACTCAGGGTCCCTACAAGAGCTCCCTGAACCATCTCTCTATCCCATTACAGTTTTTGAGATAATTACCTCCAAAGTGCTGGGAATATAGATATTAGACGTCTTTTTATATGCTTATTTTCTTTAGATAGCTACCTGATCAGGTCATTCTAAACTTCAGGCTCAGTTCACCTACAGTCACTAAATGACTTGCTGGGATTTTGAATGACTGTTGAACCTGTGGATCGAGGTAGGCAGGACTAGTGTAACCGTATTGAGTCTTCCTGTGAGCAGACTATCTCTCTGTTCATTTATTTTTTTAATGTACTTCATTAGTTTTATAGTTTTCTTTGTATAGATATTGTTCTATTTTGTGAGATTTATTCCTGAGCTTATTGTGTATTTAGTGTGTATGTGTGAGCATATGTGTAGAGGCCAGAGGACAGCCTTTGATGTCATTCCTCAGTTGCTGTCTACTTTTCTCAAACTTCATAGAAAAGCTTCAAGTTGCTTAATATTCTGTATGGTGTTAATTATAGGGTGGGATAGATTTTTTTTTAATTTACTTACATTTTTGTTTTGAGAAAGGATCTTATTATATTACTCTTGTTCTTGAACTATGTAGCTCAGGCTAGTATTGAGCTTGCGATCCTCCTGTCTCAACCTCCTATATATAGGAATTACAGGCATGCATCATTATGTCTAGCTAAATAGATTTTTTAAAAATTAAGGAAGTTCCATTTTTTGTTTAGTTTGTATCTGTGTGTGTGTTCACGTGTGTTAATCATGTGCATATGTGCCAGATAGAAAGCTTAGAGCTAAGCATATGCTAAGCATACACTCTACATCAAACCTGCATCCTTAGCCATAGTGTACTAAGAATGCTTTTTATTGTTAAAAGGCATTGATCAAATACTTTTTCTGCATTTGTTGATATGATATGAATTTTCTTCCTTAAATTATTAGTATGCTAGATTATATTGATTTTTCCAGTGTTGAGTCAGTCTTGTATATTTGGGATAAATTCCATTTAGTCATATGCATGATTTTATATGAGTTACCGAATTCAACTTACTAATAATTTTATAGCCTCTTGAATTTTTGTTCATGAGGGGTATTGGTCTGTAGTTTTTTGCAATGCTTTTGTCTAATTTGGGTGTTAGGACAATTCTGTGCCATGGAATGAGTTGTAAAAAAAACTATTTTGATTTCTTCCTTCAGCATTTAGTGAGTTTACCTGTGCGCCCTCTGTGCCTATTACTTTCTGCTTTGAAAAATCAACTGTTTAATGTCATGTTTCCATTTTTTCTTGTGAGTTTTATCAGATTGTATCTCTCAATAAATTAATTGGTCTGTTTTATTTAGATGATCAAATTTTTGAATATACTTATACTGTTTCTTTATTATCCTTTGCGTATATATGTGTGCATATGTGGTATATCTGTGTGTTTACATATGTGCATGTGAATGCATAGAAGCCAGAGGTTGACATCAGGTTTCTTTCTCTGTTGTACTTCACCTTATTTTTGAGTTATACTTGAGACTTTATTCCTCCCTTTCTCTCTCCTCAAACATATTTATTAAGGAAAGATAAGAAAAAACTTATTTTACAAAATAAAAAAGATACAAACAAATGCACACCTCAAGAAATCACTGGAAAAGTTAGAAAGTATTTTCAGTATAGAGAGTGGGAAGGGCTCTATGGAAGCAATAATACCTGAGACTGTATCTCACCCAATTTGGATCTCACTAATTTGGCTAGACTTACTGGCCTGCAGGTTCCAGTGGTCTTCTACCTGTAACTGCCTCCCAAGCTTTGAGATTACAGGCAGGTGCTGCCACACCCGGTTATTTCATGGGTGCTGGGAATTCAAAGTCAAGTCGTCACCCTTGCATGGTGAGCACTTTGTCAGCTGAACTCAAGCTGTAACTCAGAAATAAACTTGGACAATCAAGCTTGGTGGCAAAGCACCTCTTTACTACTGAGCTGCCTCACTGGCCTTGAAAATACTTTCTAATTTTTCCAGTGATTTCTTGAGGTGTGCATTTGTTTGTATCTTTTTTATTTTGTAAGTTAGAATACAAAGTAATGTTTCCTTATTTAATTTTCATATGTAATTTTTCTTTGTTGATTCTCCTCCCTACCTCTTTCCCCCATTCCATTCCCTTCTCTTATAGCTTTTTTTGTAGTTCTGCTTTAATGTTCTGTTGCCTTCCTCCTTTTCCTCAAAAACTTTCTTCTGTTTTCTGGTCCCTTTCCTAGTTTCATGACATGTACCCACACTCGTATATACATATAATATATAAATTAAAAGTTAGGATATATATATATGAGAGAGAGAGAACATACAGTATTTATCTTCTCAAGTCTAGGTTACCTCAATATATTAGTTGCTGTGTTGATGTTGTGGCAAATTCCTTAACGAAAGCAATTTAATGAAGGAAGAATTTATTTCGGATTACAGTTCTAGAGTCTATGATAGCAGGAGTGAGTCATGGAGACAGGTGCTTGGTCACATTGTGTCACAGTCTGGAAGCAGAGCTGATCAATACTGTTGCTCAGCTGACCTTCTCTTTTTGTTTCAGTCCAGGATCTCAGCCCATGAACTGTACCAACCATATTTACAGTGGATTGTTCACTTCAATTAACCTAATCTAGATAATCCCCTACAAGCATGGCTTGAGTTTTTTTACCCCCATGGTGATTGTAAGCCTCATCAAATTGACAATATCAACCATCATACTCACTCAATAAAATAATTTCCAGACATGTCCACCTTCATGCACATTTCATTTGTCTTCACGACAGTGGAGTCCCATTGTGTATAGGTACAGTATTTTCATTATCCATTCATTGGTGGATGGCCAACTAGGCTGACCACTGATCCCATTTCCTTGCTATTTTATTCAGAGCAGCAGTAAACAAGGGTTTTCACTGGGACTGGAGAGATGACTCAGTGGTAAACAGCATTGGCTGTTCTTCCGGAAGACCCAAGTTGGTATCTCACAGTCATCTGTAGCTCAGGTCCCGAGGGATCCAATATCTTCTGGCCTCCACAGCTCCAAGCATACATATGATGCACATATATTCATGTAAGCAAAACACCAATACACATAAAATATAAAATAATGCATTAAAAGTTATGCAGATATCTTTGTGGTAGGACCTACACTCCTTAGAGAGTATGCCCAGGAGTGGTATAGCAAGGTTATACATTAGAGCATTATTGCTATGGTGGTTCGTTTTAAATGTCAACTTGACACAGTTAGAATCACTTGGGCAGGCAGTCCCAGCTGGCCTATGGGCATGTCTGTGGGTTTTGTCTCGATTGCCTTTATCATGCAAAACCCAGCCTGGGAGCATACAGCACCACCGTTCCTAGGTTCTGGGCCCTTAACTGTGTAAGAGTAGAGAGACTTAGCTGAGCACTGAGCCTGCATGCACCTGTTTTTCTCTGCTTTTTGAGTTTGGATGGGATGTGACTATGTGGTTCAGTCCTTAGCTACTGTGATTTCCCACAGTGAGGTGATATAACCTAGAACTGTAAGCAAAAATAATCCCTTTCTTCCCTAAATTAATTTTGTCAGGATATTTTATTATGGGAACAAACATGAAAGTAGGATACCTCCATACTGATCTTGATAGTGCCTGGATCAGTTTACACTCCCTCAGCAGTGAAGAAGGCTCTTCCTTTCCCACACTGGTAATTTCTCTTAAGTATTCTTTTCCCCTTTCTTTTTTTTTTAACTTTATTTTTTATGTGCATTGGTGTGAAGGTGTCAGATCCCCTGCAACTGGATCTTCAGACAGTTGTGAGCTGCCATGAGGGTGCTGGGAATTGAACCTGGGTCCTCTGGAAGAGCAATCAGTGCTCTTAACCACTGAGCCATCTCTCCAGCACCCATCTTTTCCCCTTTCAATTTATAGCCCAGAGATTTTTAAATTGAGCTTTATACTGACCTCAAATTTGCTACAGAACGGAGGCTGACCTTGAACTTCTGTTCCTCCTCCTACTTCCCAAGTGCTGGTAACGTAGGCCTAAACCACTACAAATAGCTAAGCATTTCTTTGTGACTCTTAGAATGCTCATTTCTCTTTTTAATTATTAATTTTGTCTGTTTTGTTTAAGATCTTGGAAAGTTGTTTTGTTTTTTTAATAGTGTGTGTATGTCATCTGTGGATGTGGGCACTCGTGTCATAGCATGTGTGGAGGTCAGAGAACAGTTTTCAACAGTTACTTCTTGCAGTGGTGGCACATGCCTTAAATCCCAGCACTCGGGAGGCAGAGGCAGACAGTTCGAGGCCCGCCTGGTCTACAGAGCAAGTGCCAGGACAGTCTCCAAAAGCTACAGAGAAACCCTGTCTCAAAAACCAAAATAGCCGGGCGGTGGTGGCGCACGTCTTTAATCCCAGCACTCGGGAGGCAGAGGCAAGCAGATCTCTGTGAGTTCGAGACCAGCCTGGTCTACAATAGCTAGTTCCAGGACAGGAACCAAATAGCTATGGAGAAACCTTGTCTCGAAAATCATAAATAAATAAATAAATAAATAAATAAATAAATAGTAAGTTCTCAGCTAGAGAGATGACCCAGTGGTTAAGAATGCACTGAGTGCTCTTCCAGAGACCCAGGTTCAATTCCCAACACCTACATGGCAGCTCACAACTGTCTGTAACTCTAAAATTTGACACCCTCATACAGGCATACATCAGGCAAAACATCAATGCAACTGCTTTCTGAGAATTGAACTTAGGCTTATGAGGCTTAGACAGCAATGCTTTGTCCGCCTGAACTGTCTTTTGGGCTCTAATCATAGTTTTAAAGTGTTTTGTTTGTTTTGTTTTTGCCTTTTAGTATGCTTTGTGATTTTATGGAAGGGTAGACATAGGCTTACAGGGTGGTTTAGTGGTTAAAGGCACTCATCACCAAGCCTAATAACCAGAGTTTGATATCCAGGATCGCATAATAGAAGAGAACTCCACAAGCTGGTCTCAGACCTCCTCATGAAGGCTATATGTGTGCGCATACACACACCCACACGCAAATACAGCCCAAGTAAATAATTTCTTTAAATAATTTATTTTTATTTTATGTGCATTGATGTTTTTGTGTGCACGTATGTCTGTGTGAGGGTGTCAGATCTTAGAATTATAGACAGCTGTTAGCTGCCATGTGGATGGTGAGAACTGAACCCAGGTCTTCAGGAAGAACAGTCAGTACTCTTAACCACTGAGCCATCTCTCCAGTCATAAGTAAATACTTTTTTTTTTTGGATTTTTTTTTCAAGACAGGGTTTCTCCATAGCTTTTTGGTTACTGTCCTGGAACTAGCTCTTGTAGACCAGGCTGGCCTCGAATTCACAGAGATCCGCCTGCCTCTGCCTCCCGAGTGCTGGGATTAAAGGTGTGCGCCACAACCCCACCACCAAAGAAAATAAGGGCAAAACCAAAAAAAAGAGACATAATGAAACAAAGAAACGACCGGAAACCAAAGAAAACTGTAAAAAAAAAAAAAAGAATACCGACAGACAGCAACAAGATCATCACAAACCCAACAACAAACAAACCTAGAACCACAAGATAAAAAAGACCAAGAAACTAGACTTTAAAATGCTAACCAAACCAAACAAAAAAGGAGGCACTAAAAAGAACAGAAAATGAGCAACACAAGAAGCCCAAAAGACCGAAAAACAAAGAAGGACAAGTTCAACCCACTCACTGAGAAGGAAAAGCAAAACAAAAAAAACAGAAAACAACAAATTACACCTAACAGAAACACGAAAAACAAAAACACAAATGAAAGAAATAAATGGAAAGGAAAGAGAAAAAGCAGGACACGCAGACATGGCTCAGCCAAAGACAAAACTGGCCAACCACGCAGCAAATCCAAACATGATTAAAAACACCCCCGGCACAACGAACAACCACCCAAAACACTACTAAAAAAAAATCGCACTGCCGAATAAACACACAAAGACACCAGACATCTACGCTGAGATCATAAATACATCAAGGAAAAAAACCACTAAAGACAAAAGGAGA
>NC_022017.1:1713047-1721114 GCF_000317375.1 Microtus ochrogaster
ATCCTGAGTGAGGTAAGCCAGACCCAAAAAGAGGAACATGGGATGTACTCACTCATATTTGGTTTCTAGCCATAAATAAAGGACATTGAGCTTATAATTCGCGATCCTAAAAAAATTTTTTTAATTAGAAAAATAAAACCTTGCTGGGTTAGACACAAAAATAATCAGATGATTAGGTCAGTAAATCAGAACAACATTTTTTCCATGTATTTGAAATGGCAAAGGAGAATAATGCCACCATACTTGTGGTTTATTTGAAAACCTCTGGGCACTGAAACTGTTCGTCTGTCTGACTGACTGTCTGTCTGTCTATCTGACAGAGTCTCTTTGGATTGGACAGATTGCTCAGCAGTTAAGAACCCTGACTGTTCTAGGATCCTAGTCCAGTGCTTACCACCCATTTGGTGGCTCACAACCATTTGTAACTCCAGTGGCCTCCAGTGACAGGAAACTCAAATGGTGTACAGACATACATAAAAATAAAATTTTGTGGGTTTTTTGTTTGTTTGTTTGTTTTTGTTTTTCGAGACCGGGTTTCTCTGTAGCTTTGGAGCCTGTCCTGGAACTAGCTCTTGTAGACCAGGTTGGCTTCAAATTTACAGAGATCCACCCGCCTCTGCCTCCCAGTGCTGGGATTAAAGGCGTGAGCCACCACCACCCGGCTCAAAAGTAAAATTTTAAAAAATATTTTTTTCTTTGACAATGTCATACATTTTATACATAATCTATTTTATATTCATACATACCCTATTACTTTCTTTTACTTCTACTCCTTCTGAGCTCTTTCTTTTCAGGAAGTGCCCCCTACTTCCATATTTGCTTGGGTTGCTTGCATGAGTGTGAGATTATTTACTTGAGTATGGGCACCTGAAAAGAAATGACTTCCCTTCCTTCAGCAGGTATTACCTGCCAGGAGCTACAGCTAGGGCCTCATGACCTTCTCTCCCATCCATGCTGGAATGTTGAGAAACTCAGTATTGTACAGGTAAAGCACAGCTGCTGTGAGTTCATGAGAATAATGGCTATGTCCAATCCAGAAGACATTTCTAGTGCTCCTCCCCGTTCTCTGGCTCCTACATCCTTTCTGCCCTGTCTTCTTTGACGTGTGTGTGTGTGTGTGTGTGTGTGTGTGTGTGTGTGTGTGTGTGTGTGTGTGTGTTTTATAAATATCCCATTTAGGGCTGACTACCCAACAGTTGCTTATTCTCAGCACATTAACCAGTTATGATTCTGTATTACTGCTGCTTACTACAGACGGAAGCTTCTCCAAGGAAGGCTGAGAGCAACATTAATCTAAGAATATAAACATAAATATTTAGAAAACAGTTTGCTCTTATGTCCATTTAACAAAACAAGAAGTAGGCTACCCTCTAGGACTAAAGACCTCCCCAGATTTTGACCATGTTTACATACCAAGCATAAATTCCCTTTTGTAGAATAAGCTTCAAATCCAATCAGAAATGACTGGTTATCTCCATAGTAGTCACACCACTGCTAAACCAGTGGCATAGTTTGCTTAGCAGTTAGTAGGCCTTCAATTTCTGCTCCTCTGTCTCCATCTTCCTGAGTCCTGGGATTAGAGAAATAAACCACCTACCACACCTGTTTATGTGGTGCTGGGGATTGAATTCAGGACTTTAAATGATAGGCACATGTTCTATCAATTAAGATACATTAAAAAATTGCTGCAGAGCTGGAGAGATGACTCAGTGGTTGACTCAGGGTGGGAACTACAAGATAGACCCCAAATTGTGAATGACATGGATAAGTAAACCAAGGCTCGTTTTCTCAAAAACACAGGTCAGGGGCTGAAAGCAAGGGTGCCCTTTCTCAGGGCTGATGTGGATTCCCCTCTGTATGCTCTGAATACCATTGGTGAATAAAGAAACTGCCTTGGCCTGTTGATAGGACAGAACTTAGGTAGGCAGGGAAAACTAAACTGAATGCTGGGAGAAAGGAGACAGAGTCAGAGAGAACCCAGGTTCAATTCTCAGTACCCATATGGCAGCTCACAATTGTCTGTAACTACAGTTCCAGGGAACCCAACACCCTCACACAAACATACACACAGGCAAAATACCAATGCACATAAAATTAAAAAAAATTAAAAAATACTGCATTTGGAAATGAGAGACTGATTTTGTGTTTAGAGGGAGTTGGGAGAGTCTTTGTAAGCTTGAGAAAGCCATCTAAAGACTAACTTTAGAGAGTAAGATCTCTGTCTTAATTGCTTTTCAGTTGCTATGATAAAAACATCATGATCAAGGCCACTCATAAAAGAAAGTTTTTGGGTTTACTGTTTCAGAGGGTTAGAATCCTTAATGATGGAATGAAAACATAGCAACAGGAACAGCTGAGTGCCACACCTTGATCTTCATAAGCAGGAGGCAGAGAGAGAACACAAATGGAACGGGACTACTGTGGTTTCCAGTGACATACCTCCTCCTACAAAGCTACACCTCTTAATCCTTCCCAAACAGTTCCATCAGTGGGGCCATATATTCAAACATATGAGCCTGTGGGGAGCAGTCCCATTCAAACCACCACAATCTTTCTCTCCTTTACCTAGTCTCTATCTATCTATCTGTTCATTCATTTATTCTCCAGTCAATTGTGTGAACACTCAAAGATCGGGCAGTTCTGATTATTGTTGGCTTTCTACTGACCTTGTTTTCTGCTCAGCGTATTGCAAGCTCCTGTGTTTTGAAGAAGTGCTAACAGTATTGTTTCTCCACAGGAAGGCTTTCATCAGCTCACACGAAGCATGGTGTACTAGATTTCCCAAGCTTTAATGTTAAAATAGCACTTTATCTTTGTCCCATCTGTCCATTTATAAGGTACAGGAATTGTAACACACACTGTATGATAAATTAAAAAAATAAAATACTTGAAGGGTCTTCCAAAGACTGTGGACCTCACAGTCTATTAAAATTAACATCCTAGCCGGACGGTGGTGGCACACGCCTTTAATCCCAGCACTCGGGAGGCAGAGGCAGGCGGATCTCTGTGAGTTCAAGACCAGCCTGGTCTACAGAGCTAGTTCCAGGACAGGCTCCAAAGCCACAGAGAAACCCTGTCTTGAAAACCCCCCCCCAAAAATTAACATCCTATTAAAATTTTGAGATTAGATAAAATTGAAAACAGTATGAATAATGCAAGTAAGAACTTTTATAGTACTGTATAATCATTTTGATTCCCTAAATAAATAAATAAATAAATAAATAAATAAATGGTTTTTTTCCTTGTTAAGAACTAACATTATCCTTTTGGGCACTCTAATGATATCCCAACTAAGTGACTACATCTGAAAAGTAGAACACTGAAAGGTCTGTCATAAGGCATAACTGTGGAGAATGCAATTAACCCTGTAACTAACACAGGACCAGCCCTACCAAATTACTTCTGGTATTTCTCCGCTGCTAGGCATTGATCCTTTAAAGGTGGTTGGGCATTTAATCCATCTCTATATATGCTACTACCATCTAGGACTAGATGATGGATCTGTCTTTATTAATTCGTACATAGAACTGCTACCATCTAGGAATAGGTAACGGGTCTGTCCTTATCAATTCTTTTGTAGAACTACTACATCTACAATAGATGATGGATCTGTCCTTATTAATTCTTTTTGTTTGTTTTGGTTTTTTGAAACAGGGTTTCTCTGTAGCTTTGGAGCCTGTCTTGGAACTCGCTCTGGAGACCAGGCTGACCTTGAACTCACAGAGGTCCGCCTGCCTGTGCCTCCAGATTGCTGGGATTAAAGGTGTGTGCCACCACTGCCCGGCTTGTCTTTATTAATTTTTAAGCATAATTCCCAAGAAGGCTCTGGAGTTTAATAAAGAACATAAAAGACACCGCCAGATGTTGTAGTTAATGCTTGTAATCCTAGCCCTTGGGAGGCTATCTCAGGAAGATTTTTGAGTTCAAGGCCAGCCCGGACTTCAGAGGTCTAGGAGTAGGAAGAAAGAAGAGAAACAAAACAGATATTAGATTAGGGAGAAGAATGGCCAAGCAAAGAAAAGATGGAGCTTTGATTTAAACTCCATCTTTTGTGAAGTGTGGTCTGTAACATACTCAGTTTCAGGAGTAGCAGCATCAGGTGTTTCTCTCTCTCTTTTTTCTTCACCATTTGTTCTTCCCCAAAGTCTAAACTATTAATGGCCATTGTTTCCAAAGAACCTCAGGGCCTTAAGTGATGAATGAGATGTCTTTGGTATGTTATACAGATGTAAAAATGTAATTTCCTTTAGTATAAAGTTGATACTTGTGAAGATGTAAAATAATGAACTTTCTGGCACACCTAATCTCCAAGTTCCTTAAATAGAAACTGAAGAAGACTCTATACATCCTGAGAACGACCTTGTATTGGTTTGGGATTATTTTTACCTCTAAGTACTTAACAATAGCTTAAAATCTTGGGAGTGTTTATAACACAATAAATCCAGAAATAGGAGTTTGAGTACGTAAGCAAGGCTTTAACGTTTCCATTCTTTCTCCTCAGTGCTGAATCATTTTTATTTACTTGTTAATACTCGCACTTATTGCTTCACTGCAGAGAATGAGAAAGAAAGTGTAGTCCCAGGACTCCCTTTATATGAGGGAGACAGAATCTTGCCCAGAAATACTATCTTCCATTCCACCCCCACTGAAGTTGTGTGTGGGAGACTGGGAAATTGACTGTCTGGCTTTTCAACCTTTCCCGAAGAGGTAAACAAGGAAAGAAGGTTCAGAAGGGGTCAAGAGACCAATTATATTTTTCTCGAACCGGTTGTCTCAACTCTGCCATTCCCCCAAGCAATCCACTTATACAAGGCATTGTTTGACAGTAATCTTTTCATTGGCACATAGCTTAGGTTTTACTGAAAAATATAGTAATGTTATTAAAAAGAAAATGGAGAGCCAGGTGTGGTTTGGTCCTTGATCCTAGTGTATAGAGAAACCTTATCTTTAAAAAATACACCATCAATAACAACCACAGAAAATCAACGCTCAAGCACCGAAGCAAAGGTTCTCTTAGCTGTCAAAGCCTTTTCCTCCTTATTTTCATGTAACCTCAAACAGAAAGTGCCTCCACCCATAGACAAACGAATTTACCGTAGGTACAGTTTAGTGGAGTTATTCCTTCTAGTTTTTTCTCCTTCATATCTCTGGCGCCATTTTCTCTTTGGATATATTGGGAAGGAGTTTCCTGTCCTTATTTTTCCTCTATAAATTACCTTGCTCACAAAGCCACATAGGAACAGCTGCTGCTGTGGTTGTGTTTATTTGTTGAACAGTCCTGTTCTTTGAAATGATTCATTCAAAAGCCTTGTAGCATTCAGAGCAGGATGTGTGACTCACTTTGCAAACAGCAGCATCTTAAGGGAGAAAGCAGGCACCTCAGAGTGACTGAGGTGAAAATGAAAGCCATTCTGGCTTCATGGTGTCTGTGTGTGTATTCAGTCCCTTCCCTTCCTTTCCACACTGTGACAGACTGCCAGTGTGCATTGGGGAAAGAAGCACCTCACCAAGGTGAAAAGCCCTGTCAGAGTGTGCTCTCCAAAAGAGCAGTGTGCTTTCTGCTGCTACTCAGTGCTCACTCTCCAGTTTCTTAGGGTTCCCATAGCTTTTCTTACTACTTTCTTTTACCAAAATATGCCCACGTGCAGATACTGTAATAAAACAGAGCTATTCTATCCATTTAGTACCACCAGACCCAGGAGCTTTAGAGAAAGAGGTAGATTTTAGTACAGTGACTTTTCAGATAATTACAAATGTAAACTCAGTTCACTGCAGTATCCCTTGATGGTTTATGTATCCTAATTTCTAAAGAGTTGTGGTTGTCTTCTTCCTCTGTCTACTCTTCCAAAATAAGGTGTCTCAGGATATAACCCCATCTATTCTAGAAGCAGAGGCAGGAGGATTGCCAGTTTTCCCAGTTTTAGTCTGGATTACAGAAGGAATTCTTTAAAAATAAGCCAGAGAAAAGTAAAGTGAGGCCTAGGAGTGTAGCTTATTAAGAACTGCTTCCTGAGCTTGAGAGACAGCTCACCCATTAGGGGTAGGTTCACAACCAAAGCGTTAAGAAAGTGCTTCTTAGCATGTCCATCAGAGAACAGTCATGAACACATACACACAAGAAAACATATGACCACTTAACAAATTCACAAGGAGTATTACACAGAAATTTCATTAGTCAAAGTGCTTTACCAAGGATTTATCATTTATCATGGGACTTGTATATCCTAATACCATTATACTTTTCTCTGGCTCAGTCACACAGCAAAAAAAAATTAGCTTTAGTTTGGTCTATGTCTCTTTTGTTAACCTTCTTTTAGTTCTGTTCAGTGATGCTACTCAAAATACTTTGAAGAGGGCTGGAGAGATGGCTCAGTGATTAAGAGCCCTGGATGCTCTTCCAGAGGACCTGGGTTCAATTCCCAGCAACCACATGGTGGCTCACAACCATCTGTAATGAGGTCTGGTGCCCTCTTCTGGCCTTCAGGCATACACGCAGAAAGAATATTGTATACATAATAAATAAATAAATAAATAAATAAATAAATAAATAAATAAATAAAAACTTTGAAGAGAGACTGCAAAGATGGCTCAGTGGTTAAGAGCCCTGAATGCTCTTCCAGAGGACCTGGGTTCAATTCCCAGCAAAGACATGGCAGCTCACAGCTGTCCGTAACTCCAGTTCTAAAGGATCTGACATCTTAACACCAATGTACATAAAATAAAATTAAATAGATTATTTAAAAATACATTAAGGAAGCTAAACAAACTGCATCAGGACACAGATTGTAAACGCGAACTTACAATTATTCTGCAAATAAGTTACTTTTTAAAATATTACTTTTTTAGTAAAATATCTCTCTATCTTGAGATGCTAAAAGGGAAGTGAAGACTAACTGAATATATGCTTCGTACAGGCACTGTACACTTCCTTGTTCAATTATTTCACTTAAAAATATGAGGGAGTCAGGCATAGTGATGTATACCTTTAATCTCAGCACTAGGAAGACAGAGATAGGGGATCTCTGTGAGTTTGAGGCTAGC
Source organism: Microtus ochrogaster (assembly GCF_000317375.1). NCBI lineage: Eukaryota > Metazoa > Chordata > Mammalia > Rodentia > Cricetidae > Microtus > Microtus ochrogaster. The sequence goes on from NC_022017.1 coordinate 1,720,089, forward strand.
CTGGTCTACATAGAGAGTTGTAGGATAACCAGAGCTACATACTGAGACCCTGTCTTAAAAGAAAAAAAAAAGTAGTCGGGTGGTTGTGGCGCATGTTTTTAATCCCAGCACTCAGGTGGCAGAGGTAGGTGGATCTCTGAGTTCAAGATCAGCCTGGTCTACAAGAGCTAGTTCCAGGACAGCTAGGGTTGTTGTAGAGAGAAACCCTATCTCAAAAAAACAAAAAAGAAGAAAGAAGAAAGAAAAAAGTAAGGAAAGAAGAGCATACGGGAGTTTTTATATCTTAATCTGTGCAGTATTTACACAGGTGTTTACTTATATGCAACTTCATTGAGACGCCACTTCAGATGTATGCCTTTTCCAACCTGAGTGACAGCTCAGTGGGTAAAGGCCCTTACGACAAAAGCCTGGCAACCTGAATTCATTTCCAAGAGTTGATGGAAAGAGAGAAACCAACTTCATAAAGTTGGCCCTCACATACACTCAGGTACATATATCACCCTCCCTCACAATAATAATAAGAATTACATGACCTGCATGACTCTGGGATTAACCTGACTATGGAAACAAGAAAGGAAGAAACATCAGATACACATATAGAAGAGCTGGACTGTATGCTCTGATGGAGACATGCTAACAGCAACCAGGAAACTCGGCAGGTTTGTTATGTACAGCACGCAGGAGGAGTGGGTTAGCCAGTCTCCACAGGTCATAGTCATCTATCCAGAGAAGGTTGGTACTTTCTGTATATAATGTCAGCATTTGTACTAGGACCAGGGGAAGGCTTTACCATTCCTCTGAGCCTGATCCAAGGAAGGCTTTGCCATTCCCATGAGTCTGAGGCGTTGGGGTCTTTGACATGGCTGTGTTCATGTCAATAATACACATTTACTCAGTACTTCATTTGCTTCCAACAAAAAAGACTTGTGCTAGGTGATGGTGGCATATGTAGTTAATGCCAGCACTCACGAGACAGAAGCAGTTGGATCTCTAAGTTCAAGGCCAGCAGGGTCTACGGAGTGAGTT
>NC_022017.1:1721236-1737737 GCF_000317375.1 Microtus ochrogaster
CTGTAGACCAGGCTGGTCTCGAACTCACAGAGATCCGCCTGCCTCTGCCTCCCGAGTGCTGGGATTAAAGGCGTGCGCCACCACCACCCGGCCCATTTTCTATATTACACTTTAGCGAGGCATGTTGATGCACACTCCTAGCACTCAGGAGAATCACTGCAAGTTCAAACTGTTAAGGTCTGCATGGCAAATTCCATCCAGGACTACAAACAAGACGAAAGTATTAACACTATTCATTGAACTTATCCCTTACAGTGCCCACCTCCTTTGCTCTATTCGCTGAGTCAGCTTCCTAAAAGAGAGAACTCAGATTCTTCTGTTACAAGATACAGGACTAGGAACCTTCCTAGAATTGCACCATGGAAAGTTATTCAATTAAGTTTTATTTATTTTGGAGTGTGTGTGTGTCGTGGTGTGTGCATGGAGGCCAGAGGACAACTATTACGAGTCAGTTCTCTGCTTCCACTGTGCGGATCCTGGAGAGCAAACTCAGATTGTCAGGTTTAATGGCAAGCACTTTACCAACTGCCCCATCTTGTAGTTCTGAAAATTGTTACTACGGGACGTCCAAGGAGCTAGAGAGATGGCTTAGTGGGTAAAAGTGCTTTTGCTCAAGCCTTTTTTTGCACAGAAGGAGGGTGTGGTTACACAGGCTTGTAAACCTAGTGCTGAAGGGATAGGACTAGGAGGAGCCCAGGATGTCACCGTCCAGCCATTCTATTTGAAACAGCAGGCTTCAGGTTTGTGGAATGATGTGGGAGTGATTTCTTATTAATAAAGAAACTGCCTAGGCCCCTTGATAGGCCAACCCTTAGGTGGGTGGAGTAAACAGAAGAGAATGCTGGGAGAGAGAAGCTGAGTCAAGGAGTCGCCATGATTCTCCCACTCCAGGCAGCCGCAGGTTAAGATCATTCCTGGTAAACCAGCTCTTGGGCTACATAGATTATTAGAAATGGGCTACTCCAGGTGCGAGAGTTAGCTGAGAAAAGGCTAGATATAATGGGCCAAGCAGTGTTTAAAAGAATACAGTTTCCGTGTAATTATTTCGGGTAAAGCTAGCCGTGGGGGCGGCCGGGTGCCAGGGACGCAGCCCCACTGCTCTTATTTCAACAGTGGAGAGATCTTTTCTTAAACAGAAGGTGGAGAGCAGTATAAAAAAATACCTGAAGTTACCCTCTGACTTCCACTTACAAGTGAGTGCACCTGTATACACACAAAGAAAACAAATAAATAGATAAATAGAATAAAAAATAAAACATGACAGAACTGAAGAAATGGCTTAGCTGTTCTCCTAGAAGACCAGAGTTTAGTTCCTAGAATCCATTATTGGGTAGTTCACCTGTAATTCCAGTTTCAAGAAATCAGTGCTTTCTTCTGAAAACACACACAGACACACATACACACTTTTTTTTTTTAAGGAACAACAGGAGGCTGAAGAGAAGGCTCAGCAGTTAAGAGCATGGACTACTCTTTCAGATAACCGGGGTTCAATTCCCAGCACCCACATAGCAGCTCATGACTGTCTGTAACTACAGTTGCAAGGGATTTGATGCCCTCACATAGACAAATACAGGCAAAATACCAATGCACACAAAGAAAGAAAACCAGGCGGTGGTGGCACACACCTTTAATCCAAGCCCTCGGGAGGCAGAGGCAAGCGGATTTCTGTGAGTTCGAGGCCAGCCTGGTCTACAAGAGCTAGTTCCTGAGCAGCTATTTACTGAAACCTTAATCAAAGGAGCAAAGGAAGACTATGAAGAGTATTTTTTTTTTTTTTACTTTTTCTGTCTTTTTTGAAGAGTATTAACAATAGGAATAGGGAGTAGATTTTTTTTGGCGGGGGGTTCGAGGCAGGGTTTCTCTGTAGCTTTGGAGCCTGTTCTAGAACTCGCTTTATAGACCAGGCTGGCCTCCAACTCACAGAGATCCACCTGCCTCTGCCTCCCAAGTGTTTGGGATTAAAGGCATGTGCTCAAGGAGTAGATTTTTAAATAATTTTAAAAGAAAATCTTTTGGGGAACCTCTCAACTTGTTTTAAATTCAGTGAAATAATCAGCATTTTTATTAATCTCGGGGTTTTTCTTTTAGTCACTCAATAATTTTTACTATTCTATTTAAGAAATTGCTTTCAGAAAGATTATTCCCTGAGTATGAAGTTCCTAATTCAATCCCTGGGACAAGGGTGGGCTTTGGTTGACAGACTGACCTAGAATTTTTTTTTTTTCAGTAGTGGAGAAAACCCAAGGACTCATGCATGCTAGGCAGATGCTCTACCACAAAGCTATATCCTCTAGCCTGTGGTCTAAGGAACTGTTGAAGTATTAACTTGTAATAATTAAAAGGAAATGGAGCTGCAGAGAAGTCTCGTGGTTAAGAACTCTGGCTGCTCTTGCAGAGGCTATCCATTCCATCACCCATAGGATAGTTCACAGCCATCTGTAAACTCCAGCTCCCGGGGATCCAGAGCGACACACATGATACACATGCAGTCAAATATTCATACACATAAAATAAAATGAAAACATTTTAAACTTTTTGGAAAAGTGAGAGGGCTGGAGAGATGGCTCAGTGGTGAAGAGCATTGGCTGCTCTTGCAGAGGACTCAGGTTCGGTTCCCAGCACTCACATGGCAGTTTACAACCATCTGTAATAAAAGAATGATGGTGGTGGAGACAGGGCCTCACTGTGCAGCCCTAGCTGGCCTGGGACTCGAGAAATAGACCAGGCTGGCTGTGGACAGAGGTCTGGCCTCCTTTGATTCCCGTGTGCTATGATTAAAGGCATGCACCACTGTCCTCAGCTAAGGAATATTTTAAAAAATATCCATCTTCCTCTTTTTCTCTCTGTTCTTCTTCTGAAGAGGTAGCCTCTGCCTCCTCTTCCTGTCCTTTTTCTCTTTCCTCTCTTTCTCTCTCCCCTCCATAACCCCCTTACCCTTATACCTTATACTCACTAAATAAACGAGAAAGAAAAAAAAGAGGGAAAAAATATCCAGGCTAGACAGTGGTGGCACACGCCTTTAATCCCAGCACTGGGGAGGCAAAATTGGCCAGATCACCATGAGATGGAGGCTAGCCTGGTTGCATCACAAGTTCCAGGGCATCCAGAAGAACCCAGTGAGAACCTGTCTCAAAAAAAAAAAAAATAAAAATAAATAAATAAATAAATAAAACAATAGCCAGATTGACACTTACTTTCAAGAAGCTTCAGTTAGCTGCTGCCCCCACCTTTTCCATAACTGACAAGAGCTGTATCAGAAACAGCAGAAGGTGGGAAGGTAATCAGAGTCAAGACTATGCTAGTGCCCTGCTCCTTAAAATTAACCCAGTAGACTCTTCTTCCTGAAGTGTACTATTAGGTCACAAGGTTTTGTTCTGTTTTGTTTTGTTTAACTCTTTCAGTAGTTCGGTGAAACTCAAGAGTGTGTAAGTTGAGTGTTCTCATCAGAGCGGTGGGGTCTGTTTTGGCTTACAGTGTTGCAGTCCTTGGTCAGTTGATCCCAGCACTGTGGGTTTGCAGTCAGGTAGAGCATCATGGCAGAGAAGACATAGTGAAGGGCACCATAGAGTAGAGACGCTTACCTCAGCTGTGGCTGGGAGACAGGACGACAGGTATGTGACCAGGTGAGTCAGTGGCATGCATCCTTTCTCCAATGAGGTGTTACTGTAGAAAGTTTCAGTCACTCCCAGAAATGCCATCGAACTACAAATCCATCAGTGGATTAATTTACTGATTAGTCAGAGCCTCTCCCTTTACTTCATTCATGAGCCTGCTGGGGGGTACTTCATATCCAGACTATACACAGAATAATGTTGTGTTTTTTTCTGCTTTTTACAAGATGATGTCTCACTATGTAGACCTGGCTGACCTTGAAATCATAGCAACCCATCTGCCTTTGCCTCTGACATGCTGGCACTAAATGTGAACAGAGAACACCACCACCCTGAGTTCAGAGTAATGTTTTGTTTCGTTTTCAAAGGCTTATTTATTTATTATGTATACAGTGTCCTACAGGCCAGAAGAGGGCACCAGATCTCATTACAGATGACTGTGAGCCACCATGTGGTTGCTGGAAATTTGACTCTGGACATTTAGAGAGCAGCCAGTACTCTTAACCACTGAGCCTTCTCTCCAGCCCCAAAGCAATGTTTTTAAATCCGTAAAATAAAATACACAGAAGGCTGTATAGCACTGTAAAGTGCTTTTCCTAGCTTACACAAGGCTCTGAGTTTCATCTCCAATATAACACACAAACACATGCACGCAGAACACACACACACACTGACACACAAAGGGGTAGGAGAAACGGGAGAGTAAGGGAGAGAGCTGAAAAATCTTAACCCAAAACAAAATCTGAAAAAAATTTAAATTTTTTTCTCGACTTCTTTGGAGTGGAGAGAAGGAGGGTTTCTAATGGAGGAGGCCTTCTTGATTAGAAGTCACTTTTCCAGGTTCTAGAGCACTGCTTTTTTTTTTTCAAGCAGCCACATGAAATTTCCTTAAATGCCTCTAGAAATACTTTCTTTTTTTTTAAAGACAGGGTCTCACTATGTATCCCTGGTTGGCCTGGAACTTGCATATAGACTAGACTGGCCACTATCTCACAGAGATGTGTGCCTTTGTTGCCTCCTGAGTGCTGTGATTAAAGTTGTGCACCACCACACCCAGCTTATAAAATACTTTTTAAGTGATTACTATAGTATAATATTCCTAGTACCTACAAGCCTATTTAATGTTATTCTTTATAACCACCATAAAGAATGCTATTTTCTCCATTGACAACTAGGTTCAACTGATTTCCTTTTTCAAATACATGACAGGTCCAGATCCTTACAGTGACTTTTTTAACTCGGTTAACAGACTATTTCTCTCCTACCCTATCCCTTAGGGGCAAATCTCTAATTGAAAAAGCTGGTGCAGAGGGCTTCTTTAGGGAACTTTCTGTGTCCGTTTTGTCCTAGATCTCTTTTGCTTGACCCTTGCTCCTCAGGCCTGTGTGCTTTACCTGGAAAGGATCTTAGTTGTTACTGATGGATTTAGGTATAAACTGGGTAGAGGCAGGCTCAGCAATTAAGAGCACTGGCTATTTTCCCAGAGGATCCTAGATTAATTCTCACCACTCCCATGACAGTTCACATGTCTGTAACTCCAGTTTCAGAAGGTCTGACACCCTCCATGCCCTCTTCACCCTCTTCTGACCTCTGGACACCAGGCATACACATGATATACAGACCTGTATGGGGGAAAAACAAGCATAAAATAATTTTATTTATTTACTTGTTTATTTGTTTGTTTGTTTGGTTTGGTTTTTCAAGACAGGGTTTCTCTGTGTAACAGCTCTGACTGTCCTGGAACTCTCTTATAGACCAGACTGGCCTCAGAGATTCACCTGCCTCTGCCTCCTAAGTACTGGAATTAAAGGAGTATGCCACCACCGCCCAGCTAGCCTTCTTCTTCTTCTTCTTCTTTTTTTCATAAAATAAAATTCTAAAAGGCTTTAAAATTTGGGTAAAATGAGGGAGACAAGATCAGTTTGATGTTGTTAGCTGACCATACGGGACCATACAGGACCATACAGGAGCTATGTGTTTGCTTTGTAAAGGGCTGTGGGAAGAGGGATATAGGTGTGCTATTGAGTGGTAAGTTACATATCTAATGAAAAGAGTAAAAACAAGAGTAAACAGTCACTATTTTTAGACACAAGACAAATTAGAATCATGTTTGGAAACCTGCAATGTCCAGGCCATTGCTGTGGCATGGATGTTCTAATGAAAGAACAAGGTCAATGACTGCAAAGGTCCTTTGAATTACTGCTATTCATGTGTTCCTTTTACCTCCTCCTTTTAAAAGAATAGCAATGTAAATTATTGTCCAGTAACTTTGTGTTAGTCATAAACTGGGGTAGACTGCCTTACCTCTTCACTGTTCTTACACTGAAACCTCTACCCAAATATCTGTAGCATCTCCTTTTCTCTCATCCTGCCTACAGGCTCCTCTCTACCCTTAATTTTTTTTCTTTTTTGTTTGCACTTTTAGTTTGTCTTTATACAGCCAGCAGCATTGTACTGGCCCCTTTATGGCTGCTGGAGCACAGGCAGACTGCCTGATGAAGGAAGACAACATTTGGCCAGTGGAGCTGGTGTGTGCCATTATTGCTGGCCATTGGGCCTCTGTCATCTACAGTTCCTTCCTGGCTCATTAAAACCGTGAGCCAAATAGCCTCAAAGGCGCCTGCTGCAGCGCTGTGGGGGCCAGGAAGTTAAATGATTCTCCTAATCCTGCATAATTTATCTCCCTGTTAGTCCCTCATAAAATTCTCTAGTTCAGCCCCACCACAGAGAGCTTCGTTCTGAAATTTCCTGTTTTTGTGATGACCACTGAGTTCCCAGTCTTTTCTTCTCTCTTTATCGTTATTATTAAAAACCGTTTTGCTCTTGTTTACAAGTTTACCTTAATGTTTTTTTCATGCTTAGACAATACCTCAGCAACAGTCTGTCCACTTGCCTTGTTTGTGCCTGACTATACAAAGTGGTTGGTGCTGTGGTCTCTCTCTCCTCTCCTCCCTGCTTTCATCTCCTCTATCATTTCCATCATTTTTCCTCTTTCTGTTCTTTTTCCATTCCCTTTTTCCAGGGACCAGTGTCATTGTAACACGTTACCCATTTAAAAGAGCACTGAATGGCGGAGGGGTTGGTTTGGTTTGGTTGTTGCTGTTTTCCCCCTCCTCTTCTCACTTCTCCATTTCTGTTTCACTCCAGAGATTTACAAACGAGGACCACCTGGCAGTCCATAAGCACAAGCATGAGATGACACTGAAATTTGGCCCGGCCCGGACGGACTCGGTCATCATTGCAGGTATTTGCTTCCCAAAAGTCACACGCTTTGCTGTCAGCAGTCAGTTAAGATTAATTCCAGGATCCAAATGTCCTAGGAGCTGCACTCCCTTTCTCCCGTCAAGACCCCTTTTGTGATCTACATTTAATCAAGAATAGGTGGCACTAACAGTGCCCTGGTTCCTGCTGCTCCTTCCTTCTATTTTTAATAGTACACTTGTGTTCTGTAGCTTGCGAGAGTAGTTGATTTGAGATTTTATCTTCACTTTTTTTAGTCTATTCTTTCCTTACCTTTCATTTATCAGGATTTTGGAAGAGCTACAGACAGACACCACTGACATTTCTCCTTATCCACAGTGGAAGAGCTGAACAAAAGAAGGCAAAAAGTCGCTTTAGCCTGGCCACTTCTCCTCCAACGGGGATTATCAGTTCAGAAATCAACTTCTCTTGTGAACTCAGACACCATTGAGGGCACATTTCCAAAACACAAATAAGACATTAAGTCCCTCTGACTTTCCTAAACCAATTTGGGTGATCTGGAACCTCTCACCAGCTGCACCGTACACAGGGCGCATTCTTAGTGCTTGTTTCCAAGCCTGCAGTAGTTCCTTTATGCAGCTTGCAGCTAGATAGATGTGCAAAGCAGAGTGGGTTTTTTCTTTTGATACTATAAGAGCTTCTAATTTAACCTATGCCAAAAAGATTTAGCTTAATATTTTTAATCAGTAGTGTATTTCATTGACGGTTATTACATCAATTAATAAACTAGTTAAATTATAATTTTACTTACTTACTACTTGTAAAAGTGTTACCTTAGACATGGAAAAGGAGACAGAACCTCATCTTCCTATTAATGCTTATGATGAAAAAGACTTGCCCTTCTACATTTCCTACTCCTTATTAATTCAGCACTATTGAATATTCACTGATCTACTGTGTGGGCTAGTTACTTTTCTAGGAGCTTATAGATTTATGATTTGTAATCCCTGGGAAAAGGATATGAGCAGGGACAGTATCAATGACTTTTTTTTTAAAGGCAGGATCTCATTGCTCTGGCTAGCCTGGAATTCAGTATGTAGACCAGGTTAGCCTGGAACTCTGCCTCTTGAGTGCCAGAATTAAAGGCCTGCCCCACCACACCCTGCTGTGTCTATTTTATATTATGAGGGCGGGGAGTACATGTGAGTGCAGGTACCAGAGAGGGAATCAGATCTCCTGAAGCTGGAGTTACAGTTGGTTGTGAACATCATGCTGTGGGTATAGGAAACCAAGCTAGGGTCTTTTTGAAGAGCAGTATGCACTCTTAACTACTGAGTCACCTTGCAATCCACCCCTTTTTAGACTGGATCTCACTGTGTAGCCCAGATATACCTTGAGTTTGAAATTGTCTTTCAGGGGCTGGAGAGATGGCTCAGAGGTTAAGAGCACTGGCTGCTCTTCCAGGGGTCCTGAGTTCAGTTCCCAGCAACCACATGATGGCTCACAATCTATAATGAGATTTGGTGCTAGAACACTATATACATAATAAATAAATAACTCTTTTTTTTTTTAAATTGGCTTTCGCTGGGCGATGGTGGCGCACGCCTTTAATCCCAGCACTCGGGAGGCAGAGGCAGGTGGATCTCTGTGAGTTCGAGACCAGCCTGATCTACAAGAGCTAGTCCCAGGACAGGCTCCAAAGCCACAGACAGAGAAACCCTGTCTCAAAAAAAAAAAAAAAAAAAATTGGCTTTCATTTATTTCCTGGAAGCTGGGATTATAAATGTAAGGCACTGTGTTTGACAGAGAAAATTTTTTTTTTTTTTTTTTTTTTTTTTTTTTTTTTTTTTTTGGTTTTTCGAGACAGGGTTTCTCTGTGGTTTTGGAGCCTGTCCTGGAACTAGCTCTTGTAGACCAGGCTGGCCTCGAACTCACAGAGATCCGCCTGCCTCTGCCTCCTGAGTGCTGGGATTAAAGGCGTGCGCCACCACCGCCCGGCTGAGAAAATGTTTTTTACTCTGCATTTAGTTCTGGAGTGCTCAAACCAATGCATGGGACTTTAACTTTCCTGTGTTAGCAAATGATTGTGTCCCCTGTTAAGACAGTATGGTATGCCGTATATATCCCAAGCTCTCATTGGACCCTTGAGTGGGCTGTAACTCAGGTCTTCACTGCAGCGACCGAACGTGTCTCCTAAAGCACCCTCTTCCCTGTTACGCACTGGTACCAGTGTTCTCAGTCTTAAGTTGTTTTATTTTTTTCTCCAAATCTTCTCTGTTCTAGTCCTTTCATTTATCAGCCAGCGTTCTATCACTGAACAAAACTTGAGAAAAAAATCAACTTGTAAGTAGAAAAAGTTTGAGCAGGGTGTGATGGTGCATCCCTGTAATCTTAGCACTTGGGAAGTAGAGGCAAGAAAAGCTAAAGTTCAAGACCATACTCAGCTACATAGCAAGTTAAAGACTAGCCCGAGCTATATCAGACTATGTCAATAAGGAGAGAGAGAGAAAGAAAACAAGAGACAGAGAAATGGCAGATTATTTTGGCTCAGTTTTGGAGGCTTCTGTCTGTGGACAGTTGGCACATCACAGTGGTGAGTGTATTGAAGAAAATGCTACTCTCCTGGTTAGGACACCAAAGAGAAAGAGAGCAAAAGCCCACAGTTCCTTTCAAGGAAATGCTCCTAATAACTAAAATTTCCATTGGGTTCTAGCTCTTACAGGTCCTGGGAGCCAGCATTTCACGCACGGAGACTTGGGCAGCACACAAACCATGTAGTCTTCTTATTGTCCCTCCTCCCATTGTGTTTGTCTCTCGGATGCTGCCTCACCGGCCTCAATGCTCTCATTCTTCCCCACCTTTTACATAGCTAGCCTTTATATTCTGTTCTTATGCTCACAATCTCTCATTATGTTTTCCCTTTAAGGTTCACTTAGACCTGGCTTTTCAAACTTTCCATAACCTATCCCCATGGTACTTACCCAATTTTATATGCAAGTTATATGCACAAAGTGATGATATTTTCACCTAAACATATTTTCTCCTAATCCATGTGTGATGACTATTCCCTGCCTTTATGCCTTCACCAGCATTATTCTCTTAGCTGTTAAAATTTCTCCTCTCTCGACAGTTCCAAAACCATTTCCAGGGCTTATCTCAAGTCCTGCTTGAAATCTTTCCTAACAGCCCTAGTAATTAATGTGTACTTATTTTTTTATAGTAATTTTATTCTGTACCTCAAATAGCACTTATTTTTGCAGTGTAGTGCTATCTACATATATTAGTTTTATTTCCTTACCTAAAAAGCATTTTCTTAATTCTCTAGAGAAAGACTTATGTTGGCCTATACTCTTATCTTCTCTCCACGTATGCATTCAAGTTTATGGATGTAACACTAAAACATTCAGGATTCAATAAACACTTAGGAAATTGATAGCAGACTAAGTTTGTTTATATATTTGCAGATTGTTTATTTAGAAACCAGAAGCTGAACGTTAGAACTCACCTGGAAGATGAGGAATTAATACAAGGGAGATTTCTTTCTTAGTTTTTTTTCTTTCTCTCTCTGCTTTTGTTTTTGTTTTTCAAGATGGAATTTCTCTATGTAGCTTTCGCTGTCCTGGAACTTACTACGTAGACCAAGCTGGCCACAAACTCAGAGATCCACCTGCCTCTACCTTCTGAGTGCTGGGATTAAAGGCGTGCGCCACCACTGCCCAGCCAGGGGAGATTTTAAAGTTAAATCAGAAAATGATCATAGGCAGCAGTATATAAGAGGAGCTTGTCTGACTCAAACCTGAAGTCTCAGAGTTGTTCTTCTGTCACCACTGAACCTTTACTTGCCCCTTGTGTCCCACTCGGGTTGTGATCTGTGTGTCCTCACTGAGTGTGCAGAGTGACTTTATCTGTAGCCACTCAAAGCAGCCAGAGGCCCTTTTAGAGCTATTTTAGGAGGTAGTGGTGATTTTTCTAAACATTCTGGTTCAGAAGGGTATTTTAAGTTTTTAAAAAGAAAAATGTTTCCATGGAAATCACACTGGACTATTCCCAATTAATCATGCTACAAGGAACAATTTTAACCTCTAGGTCTTTCCTTAAAATATAATTGAAACATTATTCTATCAATCAGTCTAGTTTCGAGTAGAAGATGAATCCTTGAGGTGATAAGCACATCAAAGAAAACCATCATAATAGAATCAGGGGCCCTGGGAACAAGGCTCAACTTTAGGAATGCAGGGGAGAGAAAGACAAGCTAAGATCTGAAGGTGGAGGTACTAGAAAAGTTCCTGTAATTTATGAAGAGGTTTCACCTCCTTAAGAGCAATGAAGCCAGTCTTTGTGGCACATTCCTGTAATCCCAGCACTTGGGAGGTAAAGGCAAGAAAACTGTAAATTCCAGGATAACCTGGGCTTTTCTCCAAAAAAAGAAAAGAAAAAACAGAGGCAGTATATTGAGAAAAAGTTTTGCATAGCCCCTGTGGGGATATTTTGACCAGCAAATCTAAACCAAATAGCCTGGTTTCCGGAATTTGCTCTGGGCCCATGTCTCTATGAAATAAACCCTATTGTTTGTAATTTCCTTTTGTAACTCATGATATTACTGTCTTGTTCCCCAGTCCCTAGATTTGCTTAGAATGGAGTTCAGAAAGGAACAGACCTCAATGAAAGGCAGGCCCCATTCCTTATTAAGTAGCTTTAGTGAGCAAACACAGCAATCTGGTCCTCAGTTTGTTCTCTCTGTCATATTTTAACACCCATCTGTTTCTGTCTACTCACTGCAGACCTGGCAGGATGTTTGTTTAGAAGGGAAACAGTGCTTAACTTTAATCTTCAAATCTACAGGTTTCATGAGTCTTTACTTTCATGAATGGTTTCTTTTATTGGGGTTGTGTTTTCATTGGGGTGAAATATTTAAATCCAGAATTGAGAGAAGGTGGGTATGTGGTTAGTCACACAGAACATTGTCCTGTCTTCCCCCTGCTGGCCCTGAGACAACACAACACAGACAGCCACTGGTAGCTTAGAACCACCATCCACCCACGAAAACTCCAAAAGAGCTCTTCTTCTCCAAATACAACCTCTGTTCCCTCTCGTTTTAATCTTAAATTAAAACTAAAACACATTTCCTTTTCTTTTTATGTCTACAGATCAAACGCCTACTCCGACTAGATTCCTAAAGAACTGTGAAGAGGTGGGGCTTTTCAATGAACTAGCTAGTTCCTTTGAACATGAATTTAAGAAAGCGACAGATGAAGATGAAAAAAAGGTAAATGTGGCTAGAAAGAAAAGCTGGCAGTGGTTAGACTCAGGCTATTTTCATTGTGCCTTGAAATTTGCTCGACTGATTAAAGTCTGGAATCATGGGGTTAGTTCTATAAAATCAGACAATACTCAGTAATCCTAGCCATTCATCCAGGTCTTGTAGGAGCAAGGGTGAGATGGGTCTCGCTGTGTAACTGGGGATAGTTTCTATGTCACTTTATAATCCAGCTTGTGGGACCCCCTTGCTTCATTGTATTAAGGCCTGGGCTGTTACGCTTATCTGTCATCTAGCATCAGGTGGAGGTCTAGCTTTGGGTTCTGGGGTCTTAACTAAGATCATATTTACTTTTCTGACAGTCCCCTTAGTAATCTATTTGTTTCCCATGTAAATATGGCTGGGGGCTAGAAAGGTGGCTCAGTGGTAAAAGTGCTTGTTGGTCTTACAGAGCCCCAAGTTCAGTTCTCATCACCCATGCTGGAGATCTGACACACACTTCTAGCTTCCTGTGGAATGAATATACACATATTGAACACATGAACAATAATAAAAGTTTTGAAGAATATGAATTGGGAGGTTGAGGTAGAGGATTACAGAACATTCCAGGTCAGACCATGCTATATAGTAAATTCCAGGTCAGCTTGAACTACAGAGACACTGACTAAGGCAACCAAACAAAAGTATGAGTTACTCAGATTTTATTAGGTATCTTTTTTTTCCTACCAATTATCTTTGTCGGGGGTGGGGGTGGCTAGAGATATAGCTTAGTGGTAGAGTGCTAACCCATGCAAGGGCCTGAACCTCCACACTCCCACCACCAGTATAAGGAAACAGGCACCGCTGTCTGTAAACTGATTGTTTGGGTAGTTTATTTATCTATTTAGGGTCTCACTGATATGTAGCCCTGACTGGCCTCAAATTCCTAGACATCTGCCTACCTCTGTCTCCTGGGTGCTGGAATTACCGACTCACTTGTTATTTTTATTCAGTTCTCCAGCCAACACATGTGTTGAATTCCTCTTTTTTGTTTCTGTATGTAGGGTGTTGCATTCAAGTAGCTTCCTAGCACTACTTAATAATTCTGCTGCAGCCCTTTAATACACTTCCTCATGTTGTGCTGACCCCAACCAAAAAGTTATTTTCATTGCTTCTTCAGAACTTTACTACTGTTAGGAATTGTAATGTGAGTATCTGATATGTAGTATATCTAATCTGCAAACCCTGTGAAAGGGTTGTTCAATCCCCACAGGTTGAGAACCGCTGACCCTAGGGCATTAGAGAAAAATGTTTTCAGCTGAGTGTGATGGCACACCTCTGCATTTGGCACACTTAAGAGGCCAAGGGAGAAGAATCACAAGTTTGAGACTCTGTCTGAAACTAAAATAAGGTTGTTCTCTTATGATCTTGCAAAGGTGATGGGTAAAAATAAACAAGTGTAGTCTTGAAAGACTTCAAAGATTCTTGTATAAAAGAAGGATTGCATCCCAGGCATGGTTGTACACAGTTGTAATATTACAGCATTCAGCAAGCTGAGGCAGGAATATCTTAAGTTTGGCTGCGTAACAAGTTCTAGGGTACATGGTAAAACTATGTTTCAAGCTGAGCAGTGGTGGCACACACTTTTATTCCTAGCATTCAGGAGGCAGAGACAAGGCAGGCAGATCTCTGTGATTTTGAGGCCAGCTTGGACTGCAGAGCAAGTTCCAGGACACACAGAGGCTACACAGAGAAACCCTGTCTCGGAGAAAAAAGACAATGTTTCCAAATATATATATAATTTAGAGGACAGCTCAGTTGGTAAAGTGCTCACTTAGCACACACAAGTCCTCAGCACCTGCATGAACTAGCCTTGGTGACACACACCTGCAATCCTGGCATTCAGAAGATAGAAGCAAGAGGAACAGGTTAAAAGTCATCCTCAGCTATATACCAAATTCAAGGCTAGCCTGGGCTACATGAGACTCTGTCTCAAAACAAGAGTGTTAAATATGGAGAGCTGGAGAGATGGCTCCGTGGTTCAGAGCTCTTCACTCTTCCTGCACTTGCAGAGGACCCAGTTTTGTTTCCCAGTGTCCACAACTGCCTGTAACTCCAGTTCCATGGGATCCAGTACCTCTTCTAAATTCCTCAGGTTCCTGTACTCACGTGGTACATATATACACTTAGGCACATATACACATGTGAAAAGAAGGAGGAGGAAGAAAAAAACACTAAATTTATTTTTTTCTTTTTTATTCTTATTTTATATATTACATCCTAGCCACTAAATTTATTTTTTGTGGCCCAAAGATTGAAACAGAACAGCTATGTAGGAGATACCATAATGTTCAGATACATGAACATACTTAGTAAAAAAAAAAAAAAATACTGTGGTTAAGGACTGATTCCTTCTGATTCTAAGACACTGTGATACTGGTTTAACTTCTGTATGTTCTAGATTCCCAGAGAATCTCTTCATTTAGAAGACTAGAGGATAGTTCTGAAAAATCAAAATCAAAAGAAAGATAAGGAGCTTGTAGGGGAAAGAAATATGGAAAGATCAAGTTAGGTGTGGTAGAGTATCCCTGTAGCAAGAGGGTCACAAGTCAAACCAGTGGTGGTGGCACACACTTTTAATCCCAGCACTTGGGAGGCAGAGGCAGGCAGATCCATGTGAGTTTGAGGTCAGGTCTACACAGTGAGTTCCAGGACAGCCAGGGCTACAGAGAAATCTTGTCTCCAAAAAAAAAAAAAAAGACAAAAGTTGTAGGCCAGTCTGGACTACACAGCAAGACCCTGTCCAAAGTAGTCAGGGGAGGAGAATGATCAGTTTACAGCTCTAAGAGATCTAATGCCTCTAGCCTCCATAGGCACCCACATATATGTGCACATGCCCACACAGAGACACATACGTAACATAATTAAAAATAATAATAAATTTTTATTTTTTTTTTTATTTTTTGGTTTTTCGAGACAGGGTTTCTCTGTGGTTTTGGAGCCTGTCCTGGAACTAGCTCTTGTAGACCAGGCTGGTCTCAAACTCACAGAGATCCGCCTGCCTCTGCCTCCTGAGTGCTGGGATTAAAGGCGTGCGCCACCACCGCCCAGCTAATAATAAATCTTTAAAATCAGGTCTGTGATTACATTATACTTCAGAAAAGATTCCAATACATGTATATCAAGATGTATATTTTAATAATGCATGTACTTCATTATTGTGTGGTACAAATGAGGACTCAACAAATTAGAAAAAGTTTCCACAAGAGCAGCATATTTATAACTGATGCTACCATCCAACTTAAATTGTGAAAATATAAGATAAAGTATCACTGGTTCTCCTCATAGCTATCTATGAGATGCTTTTTCATGCTCTTTCCCGGTATGTGTGGTATATGCTCCTGTGCAGGTGTACTCATTTGTGTGAGTATATATGGAGACTAGAGGTTAATGCTGGGGGTCATTCTCAAGTGCCCCTCCACGTTTTGTTTTGCTTAAGTGAAAGAGAAAGAGACAGAGAAGACAGACAAAAAGAGAGTGAGTGAGTGTGTGTGTGTATACCTGTGTTCACATGGATGCACATGTATGTCATGGCCTATATGTGGAAGTCATGAGACTTCTGCCTTTTACCCTCTGAACCATCTCAGTGGCCCTTAAACCTCTATTATTATTGTTTTGAAAGAGGCTTTTGCTATATAACCCAGGCTGACTTGGAATTCTGTATGTGACCTAGGTTGTCCTCGAGTTCCTGATCTTTATATGTCAGCCTTCTAAGTGTTGGGAGTACATTTATACACCACCACACCTGGCATATCAAATTCAATAGGCAAATTCAAGAAAAATAGCTCCCCTGGACTGGAAAGATGCAGATAAGGCACTTGGCACCAAACCAATGATCTGATCTCAGGACCCACACAGTGACAGGGGATAATTGGAACTGGAGAGATTGCTTAGCAGGTAAAAGCCCAGGCTGCTCTTTCAGAGGTCCTGGATTTGATTCCCAGCACCCACCTGGTGGCTTACCATCTGTAACTCCAGCGCCAAGGCATCCAACACCCTCTTCTGGCCTCCTTGGGCACCAGGCACACAAGTGGTGCACAAACATGCATGCAGGCAAAACATCCATACATGTAAAATAAAATTTTAAAATAAGGAACAAAGGCAGGAACTGGCTCTCAAAAGTTGTCCTCCAGCTTCCACATGCACACCGCAGCACTAACTACACCGCGACACTACACTACACTGCAGCACTACACTACACCACACTACACTACACCGCAACACCACACTACACCGCGACACTACACTACACCACACTACACCGTGGCGCTACACTGCACTACACCGCGGCGCTACACTACAGCACAACACTACACTACACCGCGGCGCTACACTACAGCACAACACTACACTACACCGCGGCACTACACTACACCACAACGCTACACTACAC
>NC_022017.1:1738057-1738824 GCF_000317375.1 Microtus ochrogaster
CTACACTACACTACACCACAACGCTACACTACACTACACCACAACGCTACACTACACTACACCGCGGCGCTACACCACAGCTCTACACTACACCGCAGCACATTTGATCCCAGCATGTACACACGTGAATAAATAAGAGGAAGAAAAAATAGAATTTAAAAACGTTAACGTTTCCTGCTCATTGTTTTATCCTTCCTGCTGCCATTTTTTAGCTCACTTAACATTTTCCTTTGGTGATTCTCTCTCTCTGTCCAGGGGTGGCCTTTTCTTCCCCTTGATGAGAAGCACAATGTGGTGGAGTCTTATCTCCAGGGGTATTTAATGATCCTGAAACTTTCCCAAACCACAATCTTTATAGGACATGGTTCTTGGGAATTCTAAAGGGAAGTTGTTTTTTTTTCTTAGAGGCTTCCCTTCCCATCAGTGTGTCTTAGAATGAGCTAAATTGGCTCTGAGATTTAGGAACATAGAAAAAGTAAAGCAGAAATAAAATCCTTTGGAGTTCCTCACCCTATGAGACAGAGAAGAATCATTGCTACCTCTTTAGTACAGTACACTGAATTAGTTTGCTGCTCAGGCTTCCAGAGGTGAAGGTAGCAAGTGATGGTGTACATCTGTCATCCTAGCACTTGGGATGGGGAGGTGGAAAGATAATAAGTTCAAGAGTTCAAAGCCAGCCGGGCGGTGGTGGCACACGCCTTTAATCCCAGCACTTGGGAGGCAGAGGCAGGCGGATCTCTGTGAGTTCGAGACCAGCCTGGTCTACA
>NC_022017.1:1738924-1749181 GCF_000317375.1 Microtus ochrogaster
AGAGCTAGTTCCAGGACAGGCTCCAAAACCACAGAGAAACCCTGTCTCAAAAAACCAAAAAAAAAAAAAAAAGAGTTCAAAGCCAGCCTAAGCTACACTGCTGAGACCATGTCTGGGGTTGGGAAAGTAGCAAAGAAAGTGGTAGGAACAAATTCCCCTTTCACCAAGAAGCCTAGGATATAGGAAGAAGAGAGAACAAAGGATCCACTTTGACATGAAGCTGGTACAGCATCAGGGTTCTTATATCAGATAGTTTACTATTCCCTGCAAAGCCATTTACAGCTGCCAAATAAGTTAGGTAGTGGCACCTCTGCCTGGAAAGTTAATTTACTTTCTGGTTCCTCTGGTACTGTCTCTAAAACCCATTTTTTTCATTGATGAGATGAGACCAGCCTTTCCTTTCTTTGTTTATCCCCAAACCCTGTATGAAGTTTCTAGCCTCCTGCCCTAAAAAGATTGTGATCACCGTCTAACATGACAGGTTCCCCAGAAAAGATCTTTTCTATCTTTTTTTTGCAGCACTTTAATGGCTAGTTTGTCTTCTGCTGCTTTTGGTAACTGGTTAATAACCAAGGCATTCTGGTTGGCAGAGAAAGTGTTCACAGTTCTCCAATGACCAGCAAAGCTGGCTGGGAATTGATAGGTAATTGATTCAGAAGTTCTTTTACTTTGCTGGGGGGAAATATTATCAATGTAGCATTTGCATGGATTTAAGTGGCATTTATTTTACATGTTTTTAGGCATTACAAGTACTTGCTTTTAACTGATGTTATCTTCAATTTTTTTTTTTTTTTTTGAGACAGGGTTTCTCTGTGGCTTTGGAGCCTGTCCTGGAACTAGCTCTTTTAGACCAGGCTGGTCTCGAACTCACAGAGATCTGCCTGCCTCTGCCTCCCGAGTGTTGGGATTAAAGGCGTGCGCCACCATCACCCGGCATTGTTATCTTCATTTTGTAGTTAGGGAACAGAAGCCCCGAGAAGATACTGTGACTTGACCAGAGTCTACATAAAGCATGAATCTACATTTCTCTGGCACTTGGCAGCTCAGGGTTTTGACTGTTGTATAAAGGAGCAGGGCCCCTTGTTCCATCCCGCCGGCTAGCTTACACCCAAAATAATCACACAGAAATTGTATTAATTAAATCACCTCTTGGCCCATTATTTCTAGCCTCTTATTGGCTAAATCTCACATATTAGTTTAACCCATCTCCATTAATGTATATCGTCACTTAACTGTGGCTTACTGGCATGAGTTTAACCAGCGTCCATCTCGGGCAGGAGAACCATGGCGTCTGCCTGTCTATCCTTCTTCCCAGCATCCTGTTCGGTGTACTCTATCTATCTAAATTCTGCCCTATCAAAAGGCCAAGGAAGTCTCTTTATTCAGCCAATGAAAGCAACACACAAACAGAAAAACCTCCTACACCATTTGACCAAGAGCTGAACTTGGTGAATCAAATGCCCTGACCTCATTGTTACAAGCATTGTGAAACTGAACTCCACTTACTGTTTCCCCAACAGGGTGCTCCTGGGCCTCTTGACATGACTCTGCCTTCTACACCAGACATCAAAATCAAAGAAGAGGAGCCAGTGGAGGTAGACTCATCACCCCCCGACAGTCCTACCTCTAGCCCCTGCTCCCCACCACTGAAGGAGAAGGTAAAATTCTCTCCCAGAAGTCATCCCAAATGTTAGTTTTGATTCATAAATGGTATTCATAAATGGAAAAAGGTTAGTGGGCGGTGGTGGCTCCGCACTTGGGAGGTAGAGACAGGCAGATCTCTGTGAGTTCTAGACCAGCCTGGTCTACAACAGCTAGTTCCAGGACTGGCTCCAAAGCAACACAGTGAAACCCTGTCTCGAAAAACCAAAAATAGATAGATAGATAGATAGATAGATAGATAGATAGATAGATAGATAGGTAGGTAGGTAGGTAGGTAGGTAGGTAGGTAGGTAGGTAGGTAGGTAGGTAGATAGATAGATAGATAGATAGATAGATAGATAGATAGGTAGGTAGGTAGGTAGGTAGGTAGGTAGATAGATAGATAGATAGATAGATAGATAGATAGATAGATAGATAGATAGATAGATGGATGGAGAAGGGTTGATTGGACTCAAAGGAATGAATGTCTTTTCTTCCTTTCGTTTCTTTTCTCTCTCTCTCTCTTTTTTTTTTTGATAGCATCACGCCGGACTTTTGAACTCATTCCTCCTGCCCTAGTCTCCAAATATGCACTATCGATATGTCTATACATAATTTGAAAGGAATCTTAAATATTTAAGCAATGTAAATAAATTACACCTACTCAGTCATCTAACAATTACACTTCCAACTCCAAATTGAAGAGATTGTTTTGTGTGTATACCAACAGAAATAAGTAAGAATGTTCATAAAAATGTTATTTTTTTCTTTTTGTTTTTTTTGTTTGTTTGTTTGTTTTTTGTTTTTTGAGACAGGATTTCTCTGTAGCTTTGAAGCCTGATCTGGAACTCTCTCTGTAGACCAGGCTGGCCTCGAACTCACAGAGATCCACCTGCCTCTGCCTCCTGAGTGCTGGGATTAAAGGCGTGTACCAGCACTGCTCGGCAGTATTCATTTTTTTTAAGTGTCTGGAAGCTAGAAAGATAACTTAGTAGGTAAAAGTGCTTGCTGTACAAGCATGGGAACTCGAGTTCAAATCCAGAAAATCTGGGTAAATATACCACCCAGGTAAGTAGTATGTGCCTCTAATCCCAATGCTTTTGCTGTGAGATAGCAGGTACAGATAGACAGAAGATACCTTTGGAAGCTGTCTAGCCTGTTGTTTACAGTGGTAAAAGAAGAGTTCCTATCTCAAAACAAGGGGAGGAACAAACCCAGTAGTTGTCCTCTGACCTCCACATGACCACACTCACACACAAACATACACATACCACATACACACATGTAGGCAGAAGTTACTGTCCCACCACTTCCCAAATAATCGACATGAAGACTTAATATTAATTGTAAATGCTCAGCCAATAGCTCAGACTTATTACTAGCTAGCTCTTACATTTATGTTAACCCGTATTTCTTATATATGCTCTGCCACACAACTTGGTACCTTTTTTTCAGTATGGCATGCCCATCTTACTTCTCGCCCTGCATCTCTGGCAACTCCCCTGACTTTACCCTTCTTTATCTTTATTTAGAATTCTCCTAATCTGGCTCTCCTGCCTAACCTTATTTTGTTCAGCTATTGGCCAGTCAGCTTCTTTATTAAACTAATCATAGCAGTAAAGGAATATTCCACAGCATTTCCCCCTTTTGTCTAAATAAAAAAAAGGAAGATTTTAACTTTAACATAGAAAAATTATATACAGCTACTGTGGAACAATGGTCTTGTGTTGTTTTAATAAAACACTCATTGGCCAGTAGCCAGGCAGGAAGTATATAGGTGGGGCGACCAGGCAGGAAGTAGAGGCAAGGTGATGACAACAGGAGAATTCTGGGAAGAGGAAAGATGCAATCTGCAGTCTTCATCCAGACACAGAGGAAGCAAGATGAGAGTGCCTTGCTGATAAAAAAGGTACCAAGCCACATGGCTAACATAGACAAGAATTATGGGCTAATGTAAGTTATAAGAGTTAATAAGAAGCCTGAGCTAATAAGCCAACCAGTTTATAATTAATGTAGACCTCTGTGTGTTTCTTTGAGACTGAACGGCTGTGGGACTAGGCAGGACAAAAAGCTC
Organism: Microtus ochrogaster; assembly: GCF_000317375.1. Taxonomy (NCBI): domain Eukaryota; kingdom Metazoa; phylum Chordata; class Mammalia; order Rodentia; family Cricetidae; genus Microtus; species Microtus ochrogaster. Next base: position 1,742,640 of record NC_022017.1, read on the forward strand.
TGTCAACATACAACAAAAACAGTTATCAAAAACAGTTACACTATCCAGTCCATTTGTATTTGGCAATATTAGAGAAAATACTCTATTATCTATCTTATCTTGTTGGGTCTAAAGTTTTACATCTAATTTACCTTTTTATCATAATTAAGGAAAATTATAATTACAGCTATCTAGTCTTTAACTCCATCAAAGACCACAGAAGGGTAAAATGTTACCTAATGACAGGGACATTAGGCCACGTGGACAGTCTTCCTAGGTTCCTCTAATGTTGGGGCATCCAACTCTGGCCTACAGGCTTAATATGTCTGACAAACTTTCCTGAGAAGCATGGAATTTTGAAGGACTGTCCTACCTTATCTTGGCAAAGTTCAGCAGTTGCATTTCTTGCATCCTGCTGGTCCAGTGGACAGTAACTGTCAGTAATTGAGGCAAGGGCAGTTTCTTTGCCCACATGGCTAGCTTTTGCCATAAAGAAAGCAAATTCCGAATGAAGTTTCTTCTATGCCCATTATCTTCTCTGAAGCAAATTGGTGCTGCCAGGAACAGATGTGTCTCATTGTCATGAAAAACCTTAGGTAATTAAACATTAAATACCATATTCTGTAGGTCTTTGACATGATTAAAGACCATCTATCTATCTGAATTTATCTATGTATGACCTTGAAAACATACCTAACATGACTATAAATTTGACTTATTGTAGGTAACTATTAATCTGTATTTCCTAATTATACATTACTTTTTTTTTTTTTTTTTGGTTTTTCAAGACAGGGTTTCTCTGTAGCTTTGGAACCTGTTCTGGAAACTAGCTCTTTTAGACTAAGCTGGCCTCGAACTCAGGCCTGTCTCTGCCTCTCGAGTACTGAGATTAAAGGCATGCAGCTCCACCACCCAGCTTATATATTATATTTTTAAATAAATACAATACTTCCAAACAAGAGTAGAAACATACATACAGCATAACAAAATTAACTTTAAATCTGTATCAATAAACCAAAATACATACCAATGTAAAATATTTTTAGATGAATAGTTGTTTTTGGTTTAAGAGATTTAATAATCTATCCTTTTATCCCATCATTTCTGTGCCCTATCCCCCTTTTTCCTTAGAAAGAGATCTTTGAATTTAACTCCTATGTTTAGCTTTTTTCCTGACTATGACCACTAAAAATTTGTAACCAAACCTCCTTAAATGATGACAACCATTTATACCAAATCTTTTGGGAATGCAGATGTCACTCTCTAGTTTACTTCTTGTTGTTTGTGGACACTGTTATCGTTGGGAGACCCTTGAGAAAATCAGGATAATTATTAGGCCTTGACTGAAATAGTTTGTGAGATTGGACCATCTTAGTCAGCAGCTTTGAAGCTGTTCTGGATGCTGAATCACCTAGGCCATCCGCTTTCATTGGTGTCTGGCCCCTGAAAATACATAACCTTTTAAAGGTAACATACATATCTGTGTTAATACAAGTATAGACTGTATTGTATACAAATCAGCCAAAGATGATTTTTTATTACATGTTTGAGCAGGTGTCTTGTATACACATGTACACATGACTTGTAATTCTTCTAGGTTTATTTCTTTGTGTCTGTAGTCAGGATTTCAAGAAGATCTTCCTCAGTGAAACCTGATCATCCTTAACCTTGAACAAATCCACAGCCTCTCATTTTCTGTGGAAATAAAAGCATAACGTCTTTCTATTGCTTCCTGGGGGGCAGACACTCTAGACAGTGCAGGGCTCGAAAGGAATCCACAGCATCAGGGTACACTAGACTTTTCTATCTGAAAGGGTTAGGAAAAAAGACACTCACACACTCTCTTAATTATTTCCTTCAAACCTTTATTTATTTATTTTTTGCATTCTCTTCTTTCTTCTCTCATTCTTGATGTTTTCTAACTCTGTCTTTACTCTTGATGTTTCCCTCTAACTCTCTCACTTTGATGTCTTCCTTCTAGCCCATTTTAACTCTTTCTAGCTCTATCTCTAGATACAGCTTATATACCCCAGCAAAATCTTTTAGGTAATATAAAAATTACAGTGTGGTTACATTCAGTTTTTCAAGTGAATTATTATAATGAATACAGGTAAAAACATGTTTGGTTTTTTTTTGGTTTTTCGAGACAGGGTTTCTCTAAAAACATGTTTTTTATCTCCCTTACATGATTAAAAACAAAGTCACCCCAATAACCCACATACATTTACATCTAAGTAACTTGTTACAGATTACAGAATATGAGCAAGTATTTTTCTCAGCCAACTCTTTATTGGCAGGCTGCATATTGCTGTTACAAAGAATCAATCATTTTACTATTTATCTTGAAAAGTAATCATATAAAGAATCTTAGATCACAAACCTACACATTTATACATGAAAACCATCAGCAATCTATGTTTAAGTCTTTAGGGTGCAAACTCACTCATCAGTAGTTTCTTATATCAGAAGATTGAGGCCAGGAATGGGCACAAGGAATTAACCATTACCTTTGATCACCAACCAACCCTAGCAAGGAAAGTATGTCAGTTGGGCTGCTTTGTATTTTGACCCTCACCTAATGAATTTATAGCTCGGCTATGTGTCCTTGTGAACTTTGGATTTTTTGGGTTTTTTGTTGTTGTTGGTTTTTTTTTTTTTTTTTTGCTTTTTCGAGACAGGATTTCGCTGTGGTTTTTTTGGAACCTGTCCTGGAACTAGCTCTTGTAGACCAAGCTGGTCTCGAACTCACAGAGATCCGCCTGCCTCTGCCTCCTGAGTGCTGGGATTAAAGGCGTGCGCCACCACCGCCCGGCTTGTTTTTTTTTTTGTTTGTTTGTTTTTGTTTTTTATCCTAAGGCTATTATCAAAGCATCTGTTCTAACCTAAAGTTATTTTGGAGCTTTGTTACAGCTATTGACGCACACCAAAATCTATGATTGTATCTTTCAGCATTAAGATTAAAACAATTTGAGCCAGCCTGGCTCTGGGAGTCAATTGTTTTCCTTAATCATTAACTTGAGCCACAATCTATACAGCTTCTCTACATTTATTTTTATTCATCAAAACTCTGTATATGCTAACATTATTATTATTGATTAGACAGTACAGCTTAGAAAAGAATTATCTTCCATGACAATACACAGGTAAAAATGCCCAGTAGAACAGGATGTATCCATGAGATAGACACATTACATTACAGGCAGTGGGGTCTCCCCACACCCACTCACACCGTACCAGATACCAGAGAAATATAGCAACATGTAAAGGCACAGCAGAAGCAAAAGACACTCTGGGATCTGTGGCCTTGCCTAACCGAGATTCACTCATCAGAAGAGTTTCTTCCTGGTGGACTGACACCTTGAACTTCAATTGCTACTTGCTACTCCTCTGATGTGATCCCTGGCATCTTCCCCAAAGTAACAAATCTTTTGACTTAAATTTTGAAGTCAAGATATTTTTAAAATATATAGGTTGGTTTAATCTAGTACCTTTTATAACCCAATGTCTCTTAGCAGCCAAAAAAATTTAAAGACAGCACAATAACATAGGATCCAGACTTTTTGTGTATTTTTCATCTTTGCTTAGCTTATTTCTTTCATACTATTTTATTCCCTTTTTTTTTTTTTTTTTTTTTTTTTTTTTCGAGACAGGGTTTCTCTGTGGTTTTGGAGCCTGTCCTGGAACTAGCTCTTGTAGACCAGGCTGGTCTCCGAGTGCTGGGATTAAAGGCGTGCGCCACCACTGCCTGGCTATTTTATTCCCTTTTTAAGGACTTTATTATTTTAAAACTATATATATTTTTTATGACTGTCTATACTGTCTTTTTTCTCTCCCATACCTATGTATATTTTTAAACACACTGTAACCTGTTTAGAGGGTTTTTTTTTCCAAATCTCTCTTTATTACATATCTGTATTCTTTTTCTAACTGCATGAGCCTTTAAACTGTTAAGCAGTATGGCTAGGAGCAAAGCCTCTCCTTTGGCAGCTAGCACTGCCCCACACAGTTCCCTAGAAGGTACCCGAGGGAGAGCCAATTTACCATCCCAACTCGGGGGAGTTTTTGGGTCCACTCTGCCAAGTAGTGCACCTCCTACTGCTCATAAACCCCATTTAAGTTTTTGGTAGAAGGGCCTCTTAAAAGAGTCATGTTAATTTTTTTGCCACTAGCACTGAGCCAAAAACCCATCTCTTAAAGGAGCCATGTCTCTGCTTCTCTCCAGCAAACAGCCTACCTGAGAAAAGGTGGTTACCAAGAAGCCATGCTTGAACCTGTTTTTGTGTTTAGAATCTTTTTTTTTAAAGCTTTGTCAGGTCTTATATGGAAATTCTGGCCCCACATTGGCTACCATTTGTAAGTAGAGTTTTTGTGTGCTGCAGTTGCTCTCAAACATGCTGAGGCAAGGGCTGGAGAGATGGCTCAGAGGTTAAGAGCATTGCCTGTTCTTCCAAAGGTCCTGAGTTCAATTCCCAGCAACCACATGGTGGCTCACAACCATCTGTAATGGGGTCTGGTGCCCTCTTCTGGCCTGAAGGCATACACACAAACAGACGCATAATAAATAAATAAATATTAAAAAAAAACATGCTGAGGCTGATATTAATTATAAATGCTAGCTAGCTCTTACATTTATGTTAATCCATATTTCTTATCTATGCTTTTTACTTGTCTTAATACCTTTTTTTAATTTTTTTTATGATTTATTTATCTTTATTTTATGTGCATTGGTGTGAAGGTGTCAGATCCCCTGGAACTGGATTTTCAGACAGTTGTGAACTGTCATGTGGGTGCTGGGAATTGAACCTGGGTCCTCTGGAAGAGCAATCAGTGCTCTTAACCGCTGAGCCATTTCTCCAGCCCCCGCTTAATACCTTTTTTTAGTATGGCATGCCCAACTTGCTTCTGTCTGTGCATCTCTGGCAACTCCCCTGACTCTGTCCTTCTTCATCCCAGAATTCTCCTAGTCTGGCTCTCCTGCCTAAACCCTATTTTGTTCAGCTATTGGCCAGTCAGCTTCTTTATTAAACCAATCACAGCAACATATATCCACATGGTGTAAAGGAATATTCCACAGAACATACTCAGATTAGAAGAGAGAATAAAAACATTCCGAGTATCAATCAACCAAAAGCTGGTGATGTAGCTAGGGATGGCACTTGCTTAGTGTTCACAATGCCTGGATTCCATTGCAGCAACAAACAAATAGTGGTATAATAGTGGTATATCTCTGCCTCTGCCTCCCAAGTGCTTGGATTAAAGGCGTGCGCCACTACCGCCCTACTGACAGAGAGTGATATGTGTGGCATTTGATGAACCAGGCTGAAGATGAAGTTTAGTGGCAGAGCACCTGCCTATCCTGTGTAAGGCTGTGGGCTCAATCCTGAGTACCACAAAAAGAAAAAAAGGGAGAGGAGGGTGAGAGAGAGGGAAGAATGAAGGAGAGAATTAGAAGGTGTGTGGATGGATGGTCAGAAGGAATACATAACAATATACATAAATTTCACAAACACTGACTAACAGGACGTGTTTTAGATCAGCCTGGAGAATACAAAATGCTGTTGTCACAAAGAGGATCCCACAACAGGGACAAAGAGAGGGGATAAATAGAACAGTGGGTACCTCTCATGATGGTAGAGTGTGAATCAGGAAAGGACAGAGGAAAATCTTGGGTGCTGGAAATGATCTCCATCCTGATTTTGCTTATGCAAAAATAATTTCATTGTAATGACTTTAGATTAATTATATTTCAGTAAATAAAAAAGAAGTCAGGTATGTATGGTGGCATATGCTTTTAATCACAGCACTTGGGAGGCAGTGGTAGGTGGATCTCTGTGAGTTCAAGGCCAGTCTGTTTTATATAGTGAATTCTGGGTCAGGGTTACATAATAGAACCTTGAGTTTTTGTTTTTTAAAAAGAAAGAAAAAAAGAGAGAAACTAGACATAGTAGTGCACACCTAACATCCCAACACTTGGGAGGTCGAAACAAAGATCAGGATTCCAGGTTATCCTTGGTTACTTGGTGAACTCAAAGCCAGCCTGGGATGGACTGTATAGGGTAAAGGTATCTTCTGACAGCCTAAGTTTGATCCCCAGGACCTGCATGGTGGAAGGAGAGAATTGACTTCTGTAAGTTGTCCTCTGATTTCCATAAGCCTCTGGCCACAGATAAATAAATATATTTTAATACAATAAAATTGCATTGATAAATTGATAAAACTGTGTATTCATTAATTGCACATGTCTTTTAGTCAGGGTTATTAGTGATGTGATGAAGCACCATGACCAAAGCAACTTAGGGAGGAAAGTTTGTTTGACTCACACTTCCACATTGCAGTTCATCATCAAGGAAGTCAGAACAGGAACTCTTAACAAGGCAGGAACCCAGAGGCAGGGGCTGATGCAGTGGCCAGAGGGGAGTGCTGAGTGCTGCTTGCTGGCTTGTGCCTCATGATTTGCTCAGCCTTCTTTCTTTCTTTTTTCGAGACAGGGTTTTTCTGTGGCTTTGGAGCCTGTCCTGGAACTAGCTCTGTAGACCAGGCTGGTCTCGAACTCACAGAGATCC
>NC_022017.1:1749281-1749804 GCF_000317375.1 Microtus ochrogaster
TGGAACTAGCTCTGTAGACCAGGCTGGTCTCGAACTCACAGAGATCCGCCTGCCTCTGCCTCCTGAGTGCTGGGATTACAGGCGTGCGCCACCACTGCCCGGCAAGGTTCCCTCCTTTCAAATAGCTCTAGCTTGTGTCAAGTTGACATAAAACTATCCAGCACAAGACATTAAACTATTAGGAAAAAATTCCTCCCAGAGGGAAATAACGTAAGGGGATTATTTGTAAAAGTAGTTACTTTTGGTAGTTGTTTTGTTTTAAACCTTTTTTTGAGATAGTCTCATAATGTAGCCCCAAATTGCCCTCCAACTCACAGTAACACTCATGCCTCAGCTTTCCAGTGCATTCTCTACCACACCTCGTGTCCTGGAACTCATTTTGTAACTACCCACCTCTCCTCCTGAGTACTGGGATTAAAGGTGTGTGCCACCTTTTTTGTTGTTGTTTTGTTTTGTTTTTTAAGACAGGGTTTCTGTATAACCCTGGCTGTCCTGGAACTCGCTCTATAGACCAGGCTGGCCT
>NC_022017.1:1750134-1755143 GCF_000317375.1 Microtus ochrogaster
ACAGAGATCCGCCTGCCTCTGCCTCCCGAGTGCTGGGATTAAAGGCGTGCGCCACCACCGCCCGGCCCTGTATACCTATTTTTAAAGACCATTTTCTTTGACATATAATACAACTGTAATTATAGAACCCTCCGACTTTCCAAAAAGTGAATAATCTGTAGTAATCAGCACCCAGATCAAAATCAGATATTAGACCTTCAGAAGTCCACTTATGGGCTGGAGAGATGGCTCAGTGGTTAGGAGCATTGCCTGCTCTTCCAAAGGTCCTGAGTTCAATTCCCGGCAACCACATGGTGGCTCACAACCATCTGTAATAAGGTCTGGTGCCCTCTTCTGGCCTACAGACATACACACAGACAGGATATTGTACACATAATAAATAAATAAATTTTAAAAAAAAAAGAAGTCTACTTATGTGGATCTCTGTGAGTTCGAGGCCAGCCTGGTCTACAAGAGCTAGTTCCAGGACTACAGCAAAAAACAAAAACAAAAAAAAAAAAAAAAAAAACCCGGAAGTCACTTATGTCCCCTCCCTGTCTCTACTGTCCTGCCAGTGCTAGTTTTAATATGTACTGTAGAGAGAACATCTGTGCCTTGTCTTACTTAGAATCGAATCTGACTTGTTAAGTTCTCAAAGCTACCTTCTCCATAAATATGAGCTGTCTCCCTCCTTCCCCTTTCTGTAGGCAGCTAATTTCTGGAGACTTTGTAGAGATGTTTCAAGGTCTGAGGTCCTAACTAGTTAACAGTGAGAAGCACTGTGTCAAGCTTCTGTAGACCCTGCTTAGTGAAGTCTCTTGGAAACACTGGACTGTCCCACCACCAGTATACCTTTATTTTCTCAGTGGAAGTCATAGGACACTCAGTATTATTTAGAATGAGAGTATTTATAGTGTAGAAAATCCCTGGAATTTACATGATACTGGAATGTCATAGGTTACAGCATTTCTCCAAAGACTTCAAATGATTTTCCAAATGATCTTTAATCATTGTCCCTACTGAATGGGTGAAGTGTGGAATTGGGTAACTAATGCTCTTTCAGTGAAAAGCCCAACAGTGTATTTCCCTATACACAGTTCTTAAAGCTTTTTGAAATTTGTTGTCCCCTCTCCCTAGGAAGTTGCCACAAAACCTGTTGTGATTTCTACCCCTACACCCACCATCGTACGTCCTGGCTCCCTGCCACTCCACTTAGGTTATGATCCACTTCATCCGACTCTTCCTTCCCCAACCTCTGTCATCACACAGGCTCCACCATCTAACAGGCAAATGGGGTAAGTAGGAGAGTAGGAGAAACCGTGGAATCTGGATTTCCTTTGGTTTTTTTTGAAACAGAGTTTCTCTATATAGCCCTGGCTCTGTAGACTAGCCTGGCTTTGAACTCGGAGATCCACCTGCCTCGGCCTCCCGAGTACTGAGGTTAAAGTGTCTACCACCACCACTAGGCATTGTTTTTTAAGGATTTATTCTTACTATCTTTTAAAATTATGTGTAGATGTGTGTGACTTCCTCTGGGTATGTTCACATAAGTATGGATACCCTCAGTGAACTGCCCAATGTGGGTGCTATAAACTGAACTGATCTTCTGTAATATATGAAGAACCATCTCCAGCCCTTCTGAATCTCTTTCTATGTTTTGAAATTATTTGATAAAAATAGAAACTGTTCGGTTTTTGTTCTCAGATTTATTGTTGTTTTAAGACATGATCTTTCTAAGTAGCCAAGGCTGGCCTCAAATTCTCATCATCCTGCTTCTACCTCCTGAATGCTGGGGATTACAGGTATATGCTACTGAAGCTGGCTCCAGCAAATTTTTTGTTGTTGTTGTTTTTGTTTTGTTTTTGTTTTTGAGACAGGGTTTCTCTGTAGCTTTGGAACCTATCCTGGAATTTGCTCTATAGGCCAGGCTGGCCTTGAACTCACAGAGATCCACCTGTCTCTGCTTCTTAAATGCTGGGATTAAAGGCATGCACCACCACCTGGCTTAGCAATTTATTTTTACATGCCCAAGAAAAGAGTTATTAAGATTGTTTCCTAAAATAAAACGTTTTCAAAAAAATTATTTGCTGGAGATGTTTGTTTAATTATCCCAAATTCCTAATAGAGTTACTTCCCAGCCATTAAGTTCGATTAATTTGAAAGGTATAAAGTTGTTGCCAGACTGTAGAACTAGAAAAGTAGCTCACATGTCCAAGGTCCTGTTAATCCCCAGCACCAAAAAGCCACCAAGTCTTTGCAGGTAGACTGGGGCTTGTTTGACATGTTCTAAAATACTTCTGTTAAAACCCTAGGACAAAAACAAACTGTCATTTCTCTCCATTTTTCCCATGTTCAAAAGGATGCCAAGATTTAATAGTGCTGTTCTATACCTTTCTTAATGAGAAGGTTATTAAAAATATCTAATTATAGGAGAAAAAGACCAACAGGCAAAAGGTCGAGATTGTGATATCTCCCTTCAATTCTCCTGCAGATCTCCTACTGGCTCCCTCCCTCTCGTCATGCATCTTGCTAATGGACAGACCATGCCTGTGCTGCCAGGGCCTCCAGTACAGATGCCTTCTGTTATTTCGGTGAGTTTTGTAGTTGGGGCGGCCAAACCTACCAGCACACTGATCCCTCCTTCCACCTGAATGATCATAACCAGAGGACCCCCCCACCAGGGAAATGTGGACCTGGACTGTTTTAGTTGTATGTGGCAGTTTGCCCAAACTCTTCACTAACCTCTGCCACCCCAGCACTGTGAAACACTAGACAAAGACTCATCTGGACAGTTGGCTTCTAGTCAAGGAGTTAATCTTGCCAACCTGCTGATTGGTTGATTTCACTTGGCACACAGCTTCTCCGGCACTGTGCGCCACTTTCCTAAAGAGACATCTCTAGCCCTTCCCACGGAAGATGTCCCCACACTAAAGAATGAGATCATTTACTCTGTGACACTCCTTAGGACAGGTATTTCCAAGGCTGTTTCTACATGTCCTGTGAGCAGATTACACAGAACAGGCCCTGACATGCCAATCTTAAAAACACTCCGTTTGAGGGAAACCAATGCTACCATGTCTCCTTCTCTTAATTTAGCTGGCCAGACCTGTGTCCATGGTGCCCAACATTCCTGGTATACCTGGCCCACCAGTCAACAGTAGTGGCTCCATTTCTCCATCTGGCCACCCTATGCCATCAGAAGCCAAGATGGTGAGTCCATTTCTGCCTAGAGCAGTGTTGGCCTTCTAGAAGAAGTAGTTATCAGTCTAGATTTTTCAAGGGAACTGAGCACAGGAACCCTCTGAAGGTTGAATACATCCTTCTGTGGGCTTGGAAAAGACCCTGATTCCTAAGTCTCCTGTCCCCGCCCTGATAGCCTGGCACAGGTCATGGCACAGAAGAAGCAGCACAGATTGTTTGGAATGGAACACTTGCCATTTCAGTTCCAGGGTGACAGATGGAGAGAGGGAGTGGGCGGGGAGCTGGCCAAGTGGTGAGCGGCTTTAACCAGTGTCTGGCCAGATGCCAGGAGAGCTTTCATCTGGGTCCATCGCTTCCACAAGCCCTGTCCCCAGCTGTGCCCAGGATGAGAGCCAGGGAACAAAGTAGGCATTTTAGGGGTCCAGGTGCATATTTTCTCTCCCTGCCATTGTCTTTTAGTTCCTCTGTTAGAGGAAATCAGAGTGAGAATTTTAGGTATAAGGTCAGTAATATAAGTTTATCCTTGGCAAAATCTCACCCTTGTCTTTTTAAACAATCTTTCCACACAGAGACTAAAAGCCACTCTGACCCACCAAGTCTCTTCCGTCAATGGAGGTTGTGGGATGGTGGTGGGTACTGCCAGCACCATGGTGACAGCCCGTCCAGAGCAGAACCAGATCCTCATTCAGCACCCTGATACCCCATCCCCTGCCCAGCCACAGGTCAGTTGTGCCCTTATTCTTTATGTTATAGCTGATTTTCAAGAAACATGAACTGAGAGAAAAATACATTAATAAATTTAAATTTCTGGGTGTCCTGCTACTTTGGATGTTTTTGGTACGTTGACTATAGTGACACAAGCTATTTTCATCTGCCTGCCTCTGTGTTAGACATCAGTGCAAGCAGCATGAATTACGCAGAGCTGTTGCAGAGAAGGCCTCTGTATTTCCCATATGTGAATGATAATCTAATATAGATTCTTAGATGATAGAGACTCATATTAAGCCAAATCACGCACTAAACAAAGGAAGCCTCTGTATCTCTTGCTTATCTGTTAAAAGTTATCAGTTACCTGATTAGATTTTAAAACAGAAAGCACATTATAAGAATATATTAATACAATATGATATTATAATAGTGAAATATAGTTCATTAGAAGTAAGAAAACATACCAAAAAAACCTCATTACCAATCTGATAATTCCTTTTTATCACAAAGAAATGAAAATTTAAAAAAAATTTAAAGTCAGCAGATGTCCCATTTAGTTGCCCAATTTCTTCTCAAAAAAGTCTCTGTTTTAATGTGGTTCTTTAGGAACTGAATAGCTTCGGTTCTCATAATTGTCTGCACTGGATAGGTGACAGTGACCCGGGATTGGTTTCTAGAGGTACATTCACTGCCCAGTCTCTCTTCACTGATGTCACCACCTGCTTCATCAGTACTACCACACGTCCAGACATTTCATGGCCATATGCTGCCTTAAGCCTTGGCCAACAGCACGAGCTTTCATTTGTGTTTTCTTCTTGAAAGCTAAGGTTTCCAATCATTCTGACCCCTCCCTCCCCAAAGCCAGCCAGTCCTGGGGATAAAGCAAGTAACCCTTGCCTGAGCTGGGCTTTTCCTCTTAGAAAAAGGATGTGGCTCCTTGTCAGTCACTACTGAGTTCTCTTCTCTCCTTTCTTATCTTTTCCCATTTGTTTTTGGTTTGGAGTTTTTGAGAGATCTCAAACTCATGACCCTCCTTTTTTTTTTATAAATTTATTTATTTATTAAGGATTTCAGCCTCCTCCCCGCCACCGCCTCCCATTTCCCTCCCCCTCCCCCGATCA
>NC_022017.1:1755318-1756276 GCF_000317375.1 Microtus ochrogaster
CCTCATTGTCCGCTATGTTCAGCTAGTCCGGTTTTATCCCATGCTTTTTCAGACCCAGGCCAGCTGGCCTTTTTTTTTTTTTTTTTTTAAGTTAGGATTTCTCTGTATTTCCCTGGCTGTCCTGGAACTCACTCTGTAGTCCAGGCTGGCCTCAGCCTCAACCTCAAGAGATCCACCTGCCTTTCCAAGTGCTAGGATTAAAGGCCTGCACCATTACTGCCCGGTCTGCCTCAACCTTTCGATAGGCAAGTACCATGCCCATCAGGATTTCTTGAAGGCAGGCTTTCCTCAGTACTAGGATCCAAACAGAATCTTTAGTTCATTATATGAGTTAGAAATTAATTCCCTAATTTTTTCTTTCAAAAGATAATACTAGCCTAAATAAGTAAAATCATGTCTTAGTTACTGAATTATTAGGAAACTGAATTCAGTAGAGGCTAAAGTAGATTTCCATTTGTTGGTTTTGGAGTTTTGAGACAAGGTCACACTATGTAACTGAGTCCTAAAACTTACTATGTAGACCAGGCTGGCCTCAAACTCACAGTGATCTGCCTGCCTCTGCCTCCCAAGTGCTGGGATTAGAGGCCTTTCTTGTTGTCATTATAGCTCCTGCTTATCTTTATGTGGCTAATGACTAGCATTGGGAAAATACTAATAATAGATGTTCAAATTAAAAAATAATTAGGGGCCATCAAGATGGATCAGTGAATAGAGATGGTCACTACCAACACTGATAACATGAGTTCCATCTTCCAAATTCACATGAAGGTGAAAGGAGAGTACTCTGACCTCTACAGACACACATACGATAATAAGCTGGGCAGTAGTGGTGCACACCTTTAATCCCAGCACTCGGGAAGAAGCAGGCAGATCTCTGTGAGTTCAATGCCAGCCTGGTCTATAAGAGCTAGTTCCAGGACGGGCTCCAAAGCTACAGAGAAACCCTGTCTCAAAATAA
>NC_022017.1:1756392-1759483 GCF_000317375.1 Microtus ochrogaster
ATATATATATATATATATATATATATATATGTCATATATATATATGTCAACTAATAGAATGGAAAGATAGTGCTTTATTGCAAAAGATATCACTTGGAGCTTAAAAAACAAAAGACAGCTGGGTAGTGGCAGCGCACACCTTTAATCTCAGCACTTGGAGGCAGAAGTAGATGGATCTCTGTGAGTTTAAGGCTAGCCTGATCTACAGAGTTGAGTTCCAGGACAACCAAGGCTACACAGAGAGACCCTGTCTCAAAAAACAAAAACAAAAAAAAGTCGCTGTATCAGAAAAGAAAAGAAGGGAGAGAGGAAGGGAAGGAGAGAGAGCAAGTGGACCTTGTGGCGCAGGCCTGTAATCTAAGCTTCTTAGGGTAAGACAGGAGGAACAACAGTCTGAAGAGTCCAGAATTTGGGGATAGAGCCAGGAGGAACAGGAGTTCTCCCTGCCTGGAGAGCAGCATGAATGGGAGAAGACCATGAGTCAACAACAAAAAAGGAAGCAGCACTCCAGCTCAAACCCTAGATTCAGTTCCCAGCCCCCCCAAAAAAGAAAGAAAACAAAGCAAAACAAGCTCCTAAGTGATACTGGTTTTACTTCTGGAATTCTGTTATACAAAAATAATCAGTTTCCAACAGAACTGTGGCTTATCTGCCTGTGTACTGAGAGTACTTGGGAAATGGGAGGCAGGATAGGAAGCTGGCAGACATAGTGATGAGATTTGATGTGGTTACCAGGTCTTTACCAGACCTTATTAATCTCCGTAACTCAGCTTTGATTTGGAGAAATAAAATATTTTCCCATCAAGTACTTCTCTGCTCTGCCAAGTGACAAAGTTAAAAACTGGTGCCTGTGGATCCCAGCATGCTGGATACCTAAGCAGAAGGGCCAAAATGCAGGGTCTGCCTGATCTGTATAGCAAGACTGTTCAAAGACAAGCTGGAAAAAGGAAAAGAAAACAGTACTCTTCTTTCCTGGGCAACAGGTCTCTCCAGCCCAGCCCACCCCTAGCACTGGGGGGCGGCGGCGGCGCACAGTAGATGAAGATCCAGATGAGCGTCGGCAGAGATTTTTAGAGCGAAACCGAGCTGCAGCCTCCCGATGCCGCCAAAAGCGGAAGCTGTGGGTGTCCTCCCTGGAAAAGAAGGCAGAAGAACTTACTTCTCAGAACATTCAGCTGAGTGTGAGTGGGTAACTGTTGGGATTGTAGAATCTGGAGAGCAAGGCCAAAACTGGAAACAGTACAGCAGTAGAACAGAGGATGGGAATTATTTTATTAGGCTAGGTCCATACATGTGACAGGAAGTGTAAAAAGTCCCATAGTGGTCAGAACTGAAACCCTTCCTCTAGCAATTGAGCATGAGACTATCTCCTTTCAGATCTTCCCCTAGCACAAGTCATTCACGACCCATTTGGAGGCTGGGGATATAGCTCAGACAGAATGCTTAGCAGTCAGAATGGAGAGAAGACAGCAATGGAGAGATAAACCCATCTGAATGAAGGGGGTCATAGGGTGTGACTGGAGTTAGAGCCACCTCATGAGAAGTGGGTTTACCCCAGCCAGTATAGGTGCTTTAGGGTTTCTGTTGCTGTGAAGAGACACCATGACCGCAGCAACTCATAAAGGAAAACATTGCATTGGGGCTGGCTTGTGGCACCCAGACAGACATGGTGCTAGAGAAGGAGCCAAGAGTTCTGCATCTGTTAAATTGTCTTTTATGGGCCAGTGAGATAACTCAGTAGATAATGTCACCACCTGCCATTAAGCCTGACAACCTGAGTTCTACGCTCATGACCCACATAGTGGAATGAGAGAACCTACTTCCATAAGCTGTCCTTTGATCTCCACACATGCACAGTGTGGCATGCATGTGCCCACCCACATACATAAACATATACTATATAAATACACACAATAAACTAGATAAATTTAAGAAGGGGTCAACAGGCTGCCTTGGTGGTAAAGAGCCTTGCCACCAGGTCTGATGACTTAAATGTGATTTTCAGATCCTACTGCTTGCTTGGTGTTCTCTCTCTCTCTCTCTCTCTCTCTCTCTCTCTCACACACACACACACACACACACACACACACACACACACAGTAATATGCACATGTGCACACACACATACAAACAAAATCAACTGTGTTCAAAAAAGAATACCTTATATTTGTGCTTTGACAAGTTCATACATGTATACAGTGGGGTTTTTTTGTTTTTGTTTTTGTTTCTATTTTTCAAGACAGTGTCTCTCTATGTAGCCCTGGCTGTCTTGGAACTCACTCTGTAAATCAGTCTGGCCTCGAGTTTACAGAGCTCCACCTGCCTCTGCCTCTCAAGTGCTGGGATTAAAGACATGTGTCACCACCACCCAGCATCTGAATGTTGTTGTTATTTTTTTATTTCTAGTTGTAGTAGAGTTGGAGGAATTGTGAATTGGTTTAAATATGAATGATGTAACAGTATGTCATGGAATCCTAGCAAAGGAGATGAAGGATTTACCTTGTTTTTATAAAACAGCTGCATATTATTATATTCTGAGTGTGTTAGGTTTTATGATCAGTGGATACTAACACTGTTATAATTGTTCATTAGAAAGAACAGTAGTGCTCCAGTAAACATTGTATGCACTTGACTAAATAGTTCTGTTAAAGAGATTTCTAGTCTAGTGGTGGTACACCTTTAATCCCAGCACTTAGGAGGCAGAGGCGGATGGATCTCAGTGAGTTCAAGGCAGCCTGGTCTACAAAGTGAATTCTAGGACAGTCAGGACTACATAGAGAAACCCTGTCTCAGGAAAAAGAAAAGAAAAAAGAACAGTTCTAAAGTTAATATTATAATAAATGGCTTGATATAGGTACTAAAAATGTTCTAGTAAGTCCATACAAATGTTTGCTGTAATTTTTGTTTTATTTTGGATTTTTTTAAGTATTTATTTATTTATTTATTATGTATACAATATTCTGTAGGGCACCAGACCTCTTTACAGATGGTTGTGAGCCAACATGTGGTTGCTGGGAATTGAACTCAGGACCTTTGGAAGAGCAGGCAATGCTCTTAACCTCTGAGCCATCTCTCCAGCCCCCTTATTTTA
>NC_022017.1:1759610-1764641 GCF_000317375.1 Microtus ochrogaster
GAGTGCTGGGATTAAAGGCGTGCGCCACCACCGCCCGGCCTTATTTTAGATTTTTGAGACGGGGTTTCTCTGTAGTTTTTGGTGCCTGTCCTGGAACTAGCTCTTGTAGACCAGGCTGGCCTCGAATTCACAGAGATCCACCTGCTTCTGCCTCCCAAGTGTTGAGATTAAAGGTGTGTGCCACTACTGCCTGGCAAAATGAATTTTCCTAATACTCTTTTCTTCCCTCCCACTTCAGAATGAAGTCACATTACTACGAAATGAAGTGGCTCAGTTGAAGCAGCTTTTGTTAGCTCATAAAGACTGCCCTGTCACTGCACTACAGAAAAAAACTCAAGGCTATCTAGGTGAGTGGTTCACAACCTAAGCAAACCAGTCAGTTGGTAACCACAGGAATTGAGTCCTGGCTGCTTATAACGCCATTTTTTATGGCATATCAGTCCTACCCAAAAATAGGTAGGTAGGTAGGTAGGTAGGTAGGTAGGTAGGTAGGTAGGTAGGTAGATAGATAGATAGATAGATAGATAGATAGATAGATAGATAGATAGATATAAAGAGATAGATTTCTTTTTTCCTCATCTATAATCCCAACAAGCAAGAGGGTCAGTTCGAGGTCCTCAATTATAGCCGAAGGGTTAGGCAAGCCTGAGCTACA
Organism: Microtus ochrogaster; assembly: GCF_000317375.1. NCBI lineage: Eukaryota > Metazoa > Chordata > Mammalia > Rodentia > Cricetidae > Microtus > Microtus ochrogaster. The sequence goes on from NC_022017.1 coordinate 1,760,266, forward strand.
TGAAATTTTCTTTCAAGTAAACAAATAAAATCAAGCTTTGCCGGGCGGTGGTGGTGCACGCCTTTAATCCCAGTACTCGGGAGGCAGAGGCAGGCAGATCTCTGTGAGCTCGAGACCAGCCTGGTCTACAGAACTAGTTCCAGGACAGACTCCAAAGCCACAGAGAAACCCTGTCTCGAAAAACCAAAAAAAAAAAAAAATCAAGCTTTGAGTATAGTGCTAAGTTATCCTAATTATCTATAATAATTGGAGAGGAGTAGCAATATTTTGGGGCCCGTTTTATCTAAGTGCCCTACCATCTTCACAGTTCTCCCATGAAGCAGCCATTCCACTTGTAAGAAAACTCAGACCATGTACCAGAGGTCGCACACAGTAGGAAAGTGGTAGAGGTCTTCTGTTCCGAGAGACCACCCTGGTCTGGGGAAAAGGTGAACCGCTGACAGCGCCTGGGGAGTGAAGAATGGGGCTGCAGGGCGGATTTCATCTTTATAATGACCTTGGTTTCAGTGTGTGCTCAGCCTTAGCACTACTAGAAAGTAATATCACAATGAATCGTTATGGATAATAAGAATCAAAAACTGCTAATTTTCCTTTACAGATTAAATAAGTGCATAGAAATGTTGGAATATAGCAGGTAGTTTTTCCACGAGTTGTCTTTATCATTTCAGAAATGTATTCTGAGAAAAATTTTAAAAATAATATTGAATTATTTATTTAAATTTTAATATGTAGTTCAGGGTGCATTGACTTATTAAGCAGGTACTGACTGAGCTCCTGTTCTGCACCAAGCACATACTGGGAATAACAGGAACCAAACAGATTAGGTTAGATCCCTGTCCTGAAAAGCATGTATTTTAGTAGGTAAGATAATTAAAAGAAATAAGTGAAATATGTGGTATATAGTAAATGTAAAAACAAAAAATAATACAGCTGGGGACTAGAGAGATTGTTCAATGGGTAAGACCATTTACTGCTCTTGCAGAAGACCTGGGTTCAGTTTCCAACACTCACATGGCAGCTCAAAACTGCTTGTGACTCCAGCTGTAGTTGATCTGACGCCTTCTTTTGTATGTCTCAGGCACCAAGCACATACATGGTTTATGTATATATGTGTAGCTTTAGTTGTCTTTGAACTCTATGTAGGCCAGGCTGGCCTTGAACTCAGAGATCTGCCTGACTATGCCTCCAAAGTGTTGGGATTAAAAGCAAACACAACTATACTTGGCATAAATCTTAAAATACTAACAACAATAATAATATAGCTGGAAATGGTACTACAGGAATGTAATCCCACTACCAAGGAGGCTGGGATAGGAAGATCATAATAAATTCAAGGCCATCCTGAGCTATACAGTGAGAAACCTTGTCTCAAAAACACAAAGAAAGAAGGGAAGGAAGGGTCAGGCACTGTGGTCCACACCTGTAGTCCCAGGACTCAGAAGGCAGAGGTTGGAAGACTACTGCAAGTTCAAGGCCAACCTGATCCACACTGGGAGTTCCAGGTCAGCCAGAGATGCATAGTGAGCCCTGCCTCAAATACAAAGAGGCTGGTGTGTCTGGATGGGCAGTGTCACTGGAGTAAGGTGGGGAGTGGTCTTGATATAACAGGGGCTTCAGCTCTTATTGCAGACAGTGACGGTGCGACAAGAAGAGTCTGGTACTCTGCTAGAAACATCAGGGTGCACAGTCTACCTAGGTCAGCTGTTCAGATGTTCATGGGCTAAGGAGGAAGCTCTGACTAGTAGTTAGTCCACTAACGTACTTATTTATTACAACAAAGATGTGTTTAATTACTACTTTGTGGCATTGGGCCATTGTGAACCTGTAAATGAGGTAAGGACAGATAGCCTAGTATATGGGCACTGGATTGGGAGCTTCTGCTGTATACTGAAGGATGCTCAGTAAATGACTGATGACTGAATGACTGTGCTCTGAAAGCACAGCGCAGTTTCCTGGGTAATAAGGAACTGTTCACAGAGGACGCAGTATTGTAATTCTCTTGAATCCATTTGAACAGTGACTCAGGCATTCATCAAGAGGTCAGAGACACCCCAAACGCAGACATGGTGGGACAGAGCTATAATTAGAACTCTTGGGAAGCGGAGGCAAGATTGGACGTTTGAGGCCTGCTTGGGCTACATGAAATAATGTCACCAAAAAACAAAAAACAAAAAAAATTTACTTACTGGAAATTTTCCACAATTTCTTATATCTGTTTAGGCAGGTATAAAGAGTAACATTTAATAAAACCCCTTGATCAGTTGCTGTACTCTGTATGCAGCTCAGATGCTATGTGCAGGGTCAGTGTAGGTGGAATAGTACAGCCCACACAGATACTTTGCTGATTGATAGGAGACGCTGCAGACATTTGTGCTTACATGTTAGCTGAGTCTCGGCTGCTCACAGCATCACTGAATTGTGATTGGTGTTTAGCAGGCTTAGGGGTAGTGTCAACTACATGCTACAGGAATGGTTTTTAAAAATGAAATGATTAGGGCTGGAGAGATGGCTCAGAGGGGAAGAGCACTAGCGGTTCTTCTACTGTTCTTCTGGAGGTCCCGAGTTCAATTCCCAGCAACCACATGGTGGCTCACAACCATCTGTAATGAGACCTGGTGCCTTCCTTGCCAGCATTGTATGCTTAATAAATAAATAAATCTTTAAAAAAAGAAAAAAATAGAGCCGGGCAGTGGTGGCGCACGCCTTTAATCCCAGATTAAATTGGGAGGCAGAGGCAGGCGGATCTCTGTGAGTTCGAGACCAGCCTGGTCTACAAAGCTAGTTCCAGGACAGGCTCCAAAACCACAGAGAAACCCTGTCTCGAAAAAAAAAAATGGAATGATTTTATTCTTTTGAAATTAAGCAGATTAAGGAATCTATTAAATGCAGGTAAAGGCATTTGATGCCTAGCCTGATGACCTGAGTTCAATCTCAAAAACCCACATGGTGGAAGGAGAGAACAGACTCCTAAAGACCTCCACATGCATGCTTTGATGTGTGTGACCATACTTATAATGAGCATGTACACAAAATAATGTAAAATCTTAAAAAGAAATGCAAGAGAAATTCATTTTCTTCTATAAATAGAACAAGTTCAAAGATAATTTCAGATAATTCAGAATACTTATAGTTTCTCCTCACTAAACATGATTTGTTAGCCTGGCAGTAGTGATGCACACCTTTAATCCCAGCATTTGGGAGGCAGAAGCTGGTGAACCTCCTGGTTTGAGGCCAGCCTGGTCTACACCAGGACAGCTAGGGCTACACAGAGAAACTGTCTCAGGAGGGGGAAAAAAGTGATTTGTTGATTTCTGTAGCCAGTGGACCCACGCCCCTTTACAAGTTTTTCTTGTGGGGCTGGCAAGATGGCTCAGCGGTTAAGAGCACTGACTGCTCTTCCAGAGGTCCTGAGTTCAATTCCCAGCAACCACATGATGGCTCACAGCCATCTGTAATGAGATCTGATGCTCCCTTCTGGTGTGCAGGTGTACATGGAAGAAATGTTGTATATATAATAAATAAATAAATCTTTTAAAAAAAGGTTTTTTGAATCTTAAAATTTGCAGGCAAATGAATGGATCTAGAAAAAGCCATATTGAGTGAGGTAACCCAGACCTAGAAAGACAAATATCATCTGTACTCACTCATAAGTGGCTTGTAGATATAAAAGAAAGAAAAACCAACCTGCAGTCTACAACCCCAGAGAACCAAGACAACAAAGAGGACCCTAAGAAAGACTTACATAAATCTACACAGGAAGGAGAAAAAGACAAGATCTCCTGAGTAAATTGGGGATCACAGGAGAGAGTGAGAGGGGAGGGGGAGGAAGGGAGGGGAGCAGAGAAGAATGTATAACTCAATAAATACAATTTTATATATATTTTTTAAAGTTTTTTTTTTTTTTTAGGAAACAAGTGGCTTTCACTTTGGTACTAGATAAGGACAGGCTTTATAAAAGAGCTTTTGCCCACCTAGGAGTGAAAATACAAGAGCTGCCTTCATCCCAGAGCTTTAAATGTGATGCTGTGCCCAGCTTTGGCTCAGTTCTTGCTTCTTTTTTTTTTAATATTTATTTATTATGTATACAATATTCTGTCTTGTTTGTCTGCCTGAAGGCCAGAAGAGGGCACCAGATCTCATTTCAGATGGTTGTGAGCCACCATGTGGTTGCTGGAAATTGAACTCAGGACCTCTGGAAGAGCAGTCAGTGCTCTTAACCGCTGAGCCATCTCTCCAGTCCCCAGTTCTTGCTTCTTGTATCTTTTGTTCTCTAGGTCATTTCATGCTTGAGATCAGGATTCTGGAGAGTCTTTTCCAAAAAGAAATATGAGATTCATTTTCCTTTGTATTCTTTGTAATTTTTTTTTTTTTTTTTT
>NC_022017.1:1764741-1775025 GCF_000317375.1 Microtus ochrogaster
GTGGCTTTGGAGCCTGTCCTGGAACTAGCTCTTGTAGACCAGGCTGGTCTCGAACTCACAGAGATCCGCCTGCCTCTGCCTCCCGAGTGCTGGTGCATGTGCATGTGCCACCATCGCCCGGCCTATTCTTTGTAATTATGCTCTGTGTTCCTCTGTCCTGATTTCTGACCACTTGCTCTCCACTGTTTGCCCTCCTTCTTGGCAGAGAGTCCCAAGGAAAGCTCAGAGCCAACGGGTTCTCCAGCCCCAGTGATTCAGCACAGTTCTGCAACAGCCCCTAGCAATGGCCTTAGTGTTCGATCTGCAGCTGAAGCTGTGGCCACCTCGGTCCTCACTCAGATGGCCAGCCAAAGGACAGAACTGAGCATGCCCATACAGTCACATGTGATCATGACTCCACAGTCACAGTCTGCGGGCAGATGATGCCTCCCATGATGGAGAAATCCCCAACCAGAGCTCGCCCGCCTGAGCCAAGAGAGAGATCAACTTACCCCTCCCATCTGCCTTAGATGTGGCAGTATGGGAGAGGGAGAAATTGTGTGTTGTGAGTATGGACAGATGTGGGGCTTTTCTCTTTAGCCACATGAACATGTACGCTTGACACCTGTACTAGGGCTTCTGGCCCCAAAGCCACACAGATCACCCCCCAAGTGTGGGGTTTCTTATGTACCTACAGCCAAAGGCCTTTCCATATGGTCCGAGCAATCATCCCCAGCCCTGATGCATGTGTACCTGTCTTTTAACACTAACCCTTGCACTTGTAGGTTTGGGGTTCTCAGTGTCCTCTCCTCCCATTGAGCTGTGGCTGTTATCTTCTTATTCCTTACTAGCATGCCACTTCCTACCAGATAGAGGGAGACGAGATTCGATGGCGTGTTGCTTGCTGTCCAACCCCAGCCACCCCATGCACTCAGGACTTTGTCTCCCCATAGCTGCTTATTTATCTCTTCCCCCTTCCTAAATTGCAGTGAAGCATTCACTTATTGAGAATGTATGAAGCACCAGTATCTCCACCTCTTCCATGTGCTCTATTCCTTATTACTATCTGCTACCAAAAACAAACACAAACAAAAAAAAAGCAAAACTCTGAATGTTTGAATCATTTTTCATTTCCAAATCTATTGGGTACCTCATTTTGTCTCTTGACTTTCCTTGGTCGAATGGTGGGGTTTTTCCTACTTCCCCACCATGCCTTGGGAACCTCATCTTGTGGCCTTATTGTTAGTGGCAATGAAAAGGGAGAGAGCCTGGGATCTAATGGGGCTTCCCTGTCTCCTTCCCTACCTTCCCGTTCTAATCAGGGCAGACAGGAACAGTGTAACTTAAAACTTGTTCTTAAAACTTGTTCTATCAGGTTACTGGATTAACTAATTCTTTTATGTTTTATAATAGCTTACTGTCTAACATCTGCATATTGTCATCTTTGGTCATCTATGGGCTCTTTCCTCTCCTCTTTGTTCCCCTGCCTACGTCACTCCTTTCTATCAGCCTCCTGCAGGTCATCAGACAGGAGCTGCTTTCGCTCTCTGTTCCTTGTTTCCCCCACAGCTCTCGGTTTCCCTTCTTTTTTACGACATGGCTTGTGTCCACCAGTGTCCATCACCCTTGTCTTCCCCACCTTCTCTCTCAGCAGGGTCCTGGCCTAGCCACTAAGGTGTTTCTAGTAATAAAATTTCTTTGAACTTGGTTATTTGTTCTCTGCCCCTCAAATGTAGCGCTTGTCCGAGGCACAGGCTCCAGGGCTCTGAAACATTGTGGCCAAGGTCCTGAGTGGCTTTTGAGTGTAAGAGTGTAGAGAGAATAGGAAAGTGTGTCATCTCATCAGAGTACTCAGGACACGGACTGTCTGTCTGGGAGATTGGTGAGTGTAGCTATTGGCTACTGTTATTTGGTGGGCTCCAGGGAGAGAAATGCATCCTCCTCTTTCTCATCTTTCCTTGGCTCTGAACTGTGAAGTCTCTTTCAGAGCCAGAGCCCTGTGGATAAATAGGTCAGCTTTAATAGCTTTTGAGTTGAAAACCCTCCCAGCTGTACCAGAGCCACCTTCTGCCATCTGCTCCACCAAGAGTCTTCTTTGCTGCCTCCATCTTAAATGTACAGAATACCTGCTTGCTTCCTTTTTTTATTTTAGCTCCCAAAATTTATTGTCATGGAGGAAAGAGAAAATGTTCTACTTTATATGATTATTTCCTCAGAGTTTAGATTAGTGAGCCCATCCTGTAACATGTTCTGCTGCATTGTATCTAAGTTTTCCCTCCTCCTCTTTAGAGTCAGTGCTGAACAAGCCACACCCAGTGGGGGGAAAACAAAACAAAACAGGAGATGGCTTTCTCATCCTCTACCACCAGGGACTCAACAGGAACAGCCCCTGAGGTGACAAGGCTAGCAAAGGCTACCAGATGGTCAGGGGCAGGGTATTGTCTCCAGGGATTTCACCTGGCTTTAGAAACTCAGAGCTGTGTTTGTGTTCAGGACTTCTTTAGATGGCTGCTTCCTGGGATTTGTTTTTCATGTTTATAAATTTTGTTTCTTTTTTGTTTTTCTTTTTTCAAGACAGGGTTTCTCTGTATAGCCCTGGCTGTCCTGGAACTCGCTCTGTAGACCAGGCTGGCCTGGAACTCACAGAGATCCAGCTGCCTCTGCCTTCCTAGTGGTGGGATTAAAGGCGTGCGCCACCACCGCCCAGTATCTTTTTTTTTTCTGTCTTCCCACTGGCGGCCTTGCACTAAAGCATGTCTTGAGTTTATGGCTCCCAAGGAGCCTTCATAGACTTCATAGACTTGGCTGTTTTTCTTACCCCATCAATCAAGGATTTTTATTTTTCTTTTGGTTTTTCAAAACAGGGTTTCTCTGTAACTTTGGTGCCTGTCCTGGAACTAGCTCTTGTAGACCAGGCTGGCCTCAAACTCACAAAGATCCATCTGTCTCTGCCTCCCAAATGCTGGGATTAAAGGCGTGCGCCACCACTGCCTGGCTCAGTCAAGGGTTTTTATGAACCGGTGCCACTTCACCCATACCCTGCCAGTCTCGTCTGCCCCTGCGTGGATATCTAGTATATACAGACTCTCAAGTCTTTGTTTCCATAGCAGGAAGTCAGCGTTAGGCCCTGAATGATGCAGGGCCCCACAGAACTGCAGTAGGGAAGCAGCACTGAACTTAAGGGCAGGACAACCCCAGATACCTCTGTAGTTGGTTCTCTAAGAAAGCAGAGCAACAGCTTACAGTGAAGCTTCTCTTATAGTCAAGGGGTTGTCACCTACAGTCTTGCTGCCAGTGCTACCTTGGCCTTTGCCTTCCAGACTTACCTGAACCAGAACCAGCTGTCATACAGCTATCATACACCCTTCTTGACATCCTATGATGTGTCATAGAAGAGTCTTTGGGGTTCTGTATGCTTCTTGTATTTGGATATCAATTTCTATCTTTAGGTTTAGGATATTTTGTGCTATAATTTCATTAAATAATTTGACTGATCCTTTTGAATTTATCTCAGGTCCTCCTCCTTCTACCCCATGGGTTCTGAGGTTTGTTTGATCTTCTGAATATATCCCAAGCTTTCTGAAAATGCTGCTCGTGTTAATTTTATAAACATGTATGCATGCATGTGTGTGAGTCTGTCTGAGTATATTGTTGTCCCAACTCTGTCCTGCAGTCCCGAACTCTTTGATCTTATCGCTTGGTGATGCTTTCTGGCTAGGTTTTTCAGTTGATTGTTTCATGTTGGTTTCTGTGTGGTTCCTTTTCCATGTTTGAATGCCCTCACTAAAATTTCCCTCCGTGTTTCTGACTTTCTCCTCCAGCTTACCCACTATCTTGTTCACTTTGGAGCCTTTGTATACAATTCCTTAGTCCATTCATGTGTATTTGAGACTTCTATACAGTCATTCATCCTTTTTAAGAATGAAACTCTAAATCCTTTCTCCAACATTTCAGCATCTCAGGACTTTGAGTTTCCATTAAGAAAGGTTTCGAGTATGTCCTGGTGGGTTATTGTCTCATAATATTTGTGTTTCTCTGTGGTGTTTTATGCATCAGTCGAGATGGATATATCCTCCAATTTTAACTCATCCTTTTCCAACTCCGTTGTTTTGCATAAGTCCACCGAGCCCTTCTTAGGAACCTATCAGGAGGGAGCTGAGAATGTGGTATCTGAGGACTCTTCTGAGCAACCACAGCCCTGCCCTGTGCCCTTGCAACCCCACTCCTACATGATAAAGCTTGTTCAGAGCTGGGAAGGCACCCAAGGAGAACTAGAAAGGACACGGCTCCTTCCTCTCCTCCTGTCCAAGGCTGTAAGCCCCAGACCACATACTACAGGGAGCTGGGCTGGTGAACCTCGCCTTGCCACCTTCCCTCTCCCAATCTGTAGATCTTGACTCCCTTTCTTGGTTCACTTCCATCTCCTCAGCTGCCTGCCCTCCAGCACCGTCATCCTGAGAGACTGAGTCACCGAAAGACACGTGCACACAAGAGTTTTCCTCTGGCTTCTGAGAGAGGCTCCTTAAAGGTGCTAACTCCTGAGATTCCTCTCCCCAGTTTGTCCCTTTCATAGATTTCTTCCCATCCCCAGATCACATTTCCATTAATATTATCTCTTATGTCCACAAAAAAAGAAATACATTATAGTCAGTCTGTTTACACTCTGGTCTTCCTGCTGTGTGCTCTTCCTCCTTTCTTTAGCTATGTTTGTCCAGAGTGAGAGGTGTGAGGAACCTAAGGCCTGCTGAAGACCCCAGCCCTCTACAGTCCATCTAGACATTTTTAAAACATTCTGCTTGTCTCTGTACACATGAATGTGCACAGACGAATCCTCCTACTCTGGCCGGAGTAGTGACCCCACAGGAATGAGCAGTGCTGCTGGCCAACATCTCCACCCTCTGCACTGTCACTTTGAGGTAAACCCTACCCCAGAATGAACAAGGCTGGTGAGAACAGGGCAGGTTGTGTCCTTGTAGGCACAAGCTTCTGTTTTAGCTAGTAGGTGTTTTCTTTGCTTTTTCTTTTGTTTTTTAATGTGAGCTGGTAGGCTATACCCCAACTACTGGTGAGTAAGGTTTTAGTTGTTAAATGGCTGTGAGCACTAGTTTCGCTGGCTTTACCTTAGGGCAGTGGTCCCAGAGCAGTGTCAGCAGCACCATCATCTGAAGCTTGCTAGAAATGCGCACTCTTGGCCATCCCCGCCTCCTGAGCTGAGCACTCTGTGCTTCTAGTACACACTAATGCATGAGTCCCTTGGGGACAGGCTGCGAGCATCTTAGTAATGACAAGGGTTACTTTACATTTAAATGTGTCTTCTGCCCTAGCATTGACTTCATTTCCCCTAAGTCCCCCTTCCACCCCCATTAAAATGGCCACCACTGCATCACCAGCCCAGTTCTAGTCTTAGCTCTAAAACCTTTTCCTACATTGTTCTTGGCAGGACTTACCCATATTTCCTTGCAGGCTTCTTGCTCTGCATTTTTGGTTACATTAAGAGCCAGCAGGAAAGCCAGGAGTGGTGCAGCCTTTGATCCCAGCACTTGGGAGGCAGAGGCAGGCAGATTTTTGAGTTCAGGGCCAACCTGGTCTACATAGAGTTCAAAGCCAACCAGAGTACACAGAGAGAGACTCTGTCTCAAAATAGACAACAAAATCAGCAGGAGCCATAGTTGTCCAATTTCACACACACACACACACACACACACACACACACACACACACACACACACCTCTTGCAGGCAGGGATATTAGCCTCCATCCCACAGTGGAGCCTGCTACATCCTGATAGAGTATCTCTTGAGAAGAGAGAAATGTGTATCTATGAATATATCTCTGTTCACGTATATATTTTTGACATGTAGCAATACCTGTCCATCCTGAAGGAGCTCAACCCAGTCCGGGTCCCCAGGCTCCAGTGGTAGGCCTCACAGGTGGGAGGGTCCAGTGCTACGGGCTGTTTTGTTAAAAACTGTCTTTTCTCCTTTCCTTCCACCCAGTTCAGCATGACCCCTGTGAGCAGGCTCTCACAATCTCCTGGGGCGGGGCTGAGGCAGGGGCTTTGAGCTCACCTCCCTAACCGTCCTGTCCTATTTCCCCCAAGCCATGTAGTAGTTATCACCCAGTCTTGCCTTCTCCCTCCGTCCTTCGCCCTGACATATACTGTGCCTTATTTATGCTGCAAATACAACATTAAACTATCGAGAGTCAATGGTGTGTTTGGTGCTTCCTGCTCAAGCCCATGAGGCCCGCTGCCCACTCCTGCAGACTCACGGGGCTTTCATGTCTGATTATCCTCTCCCTTCGGTTTTTTAGGGCAGAAAGAGCAGAGTTCTCATTTCTGCTTTATGTAAGTAACATGGTGTTCATCACCAGAATCCTGACTGGAGAACTTAGTGTGTGCTTCATGTAAATGGGAAATGGGATTGCCTTAAGAACAAGAGCCTCTGCTCTTTCAGTGTTTTGTCCTCAGCCTCTTCCAGCAAATGAAAGGAAGAAAAGAGCTGGGCGGTGATAGCACACGCCTTTAATCCCAGCAGGCAGACAGGTGGATCTCTGTGAATTCGAGGCCAGCCTGGTCTACAAAAGCTAGTTCCAGGACAGACTCCAAAACCACAGAGAAACCCTATCTCAAAAGAGACTGGGGAATGTTCATAGAGATAGACAAAGTCAAGCTTTCTTATAGAGGGGAGAAGGGGCTGGAGAGAGAGGTGGCTCACAGACAAAACTCCAGCTCCAGGGGCTCTGGTGCCCTCTTCTGGCCCCCACAAGCACTGCACCCACCTGCACAATGCCCTTCCCAACACACACACACACACACACACACACACACTCAAAAAGTAATGAAAATGAGGAAGAAGCCTGGAAACAGCAGGCAGACCTTGTTTAGAAGCAGATGAACGCTCACAGGAAAGCAGGTCTTGCTCAAGGGTCTGTGCACTCCTTTATAATTACCACTGAAAGTGAGGACAGCGATGAGACCGAAGAACTGGACAGATCCGTGAAAGACTGGGAGCCCCCTTCCCCCCTTTGGAAAGTGGGAGCACTATTGTTGGCCCTCACTGTGTAGGGCTGGCAAGATGGCTCAGCAGTGAAATCCTTACCGCCAAGCCTAGAGACCTGAGCTGACAACGGTAAGGTGCTCTCTGTGAGGCGTGTCTCACCATCCCCAGATAAAAGGAAAAAGGGGGCAGGAGGATGTAGGGGCGCAAGAAGAACGGACATTTGGGGGATGGGCTGGAGTGATGGCTCAGTGTTTACGTGCTGCTCACAACTGTCTGCAACTCCAACTCCAGAGATCTGATTCTGAACTGGCCTCCCAGGTACCTGCGCTCACATACATGAGGGCAGACATCCACACAACTAAAGATAAAATAAGTTTTTGAAAAGGGTCATAGCCGGGCGATGGTGGCGCACGCTTTTAATCCCAGCACTCACTCAGAAGGCAGAGGCAGGCAGATCTCTGGGAGTTCAAGGACAGCCTGGTCTACAAGAGCTAGTTCCAGGACAGGCTCCAAAGCTACAGAGAAACCCTGTCTAGAAAAACCAAAAAAAAAAAAAAAAAAAAAAAAAAAAAGGCCATAGGCCAGTCTGGCAGTCTGTCTGGTCTACAGATTGAGTTCCAGGCCAGAACTACAAAGTGAGACCTTATGTTTGTTTATTTGTTGGATTGTTGGTTGGTTTTTCCAGACAGGGTTTCTGTGTAGATCAGGCTGGCCTCAAACTCAGAGATCCACCTGACTCTGCCTCGCCGGTGCTGAGACCACTACCCTGCTGAGACCCTGTAGATAGACAGACAGACAAGTCTGGGAGTTGGGAATCCAAAGGCAAGATCGTGTAACAGGCTAGCTGGATTAATTTATACTGTGGTGGAGGTGCCTGCTCCATAGGGAGAAGGCAGCTAACTTCAGCCCAGACCCTGGCACTTGAGTGTGGTGGGCAGAGTGCCTGTTCTATCGCCCTGCACTCACTCGGTTTACCACCACCAACAGCCTCAAGGGATCTCTGAAAATTCAAGGCCAGCTTATTCTACCTAGTGAGTTCCAAGACAGCCAGGGCTACTAGTGAGATCCTGTAAACAAACAGAAAACCTGAACTCCTGCCAGGTGGGTGTTGGTGGTGCACATCTGTAACCCAGCACTTGGGAGGCTGAGAACAGAGGCCAGCATACTCTGGACTACACACAGTCCAATCTTAGAAAATCACAAGCAAGCTGAGGATGGTGATGCACACACCTTTAATCCCAGCACTCAGGAGGCAGAGGCAGGATCTCTGAGGTTGAGGCCAGCCTGGTCTACAGAGTTGAGTTCCTCCAGGACACCCAGGACCGTCACATAGAGAAACCTTATCCCCCCCCCAAAAAAAAAAAAAACAAGCAAACAAAACCAACAAAACTCTTATCCACAAACCTAAATGTAAGTAGGTTACAATAAAATACTATCCCCTTCAGCAAAAAAAAAAAAAAATTTAATTAAAATAAAATAACCAGGCTGAATGGAATGCGTAAAGGGCTTTTACATATGAGATGAGAAATGCTGAGACGCCATGGAACAAACTAAGACCTCTGAAGGAGCCATCAAGAGCTAAAGCCAGCGCAGCATAGGGAGAAGTGTGTCCAAAGAAAGCCTCTGGAGATGGTAAGATTCCCAGGACTGGCGTGGGGGGGGAAAGCAAAGGTAATCACAGTTGACATTTAAAAAATATCAGCTCTGTCCCAGCACTTGGGAGGCAGAGGCAGGCGGATCTCTGTGAGTTCGAGATCAGCCTGGTCTACAGAGCTAGTTCCAGGACAGGCTCCAAAACCACAGAGAAACCCTGTCTCGAAAAACCAAAATATATATATATATATATCAGCTCTGGGCTGGAGAGATAGCTCAGCGGTTAAGAGCACTGACTGTTCTTCCAGAGGACCCGAGTTCAATTCCCAGCAACCATATGGTGGCTCACAACCATCTGTAATGAGATCTGGCACTCTCTGGCCTACAGGCATACATGGAGGCAGACTTTCTATACATAATAAATAAATAAAATCTTTAAAAAAAAACTCTTTAAAAAAATATCAGCTCTGTGCTTTGCTACAAATAATGCTTCTCCTAGGAAGTAATCCATTTTATTGTTCCTGTATGTAAGGAAAGGGAAGCTGAGAATGTCAGTAGCTTGCTTTGCTGACGGCTAAGTCAGAACCCTGACATGGTCCTTCTTGAGTTTAGGTTAGAGACATGGCCCACTGGCACCTGCACGGCAGATACGGCCCTCCCCTGGCCTAGAGTGATTCTGTCTTTTCCTGAAGCAGGACCCTGGTCGCCAGTTCCAGTAGTATTTTAGAACCCAGCGCCAGGCAGAGGCTGATCCCTTCCTCCCCTCCCCCCCAAGAACCCTGTCCTTAAATCCTCCCAGACAGGCCTGGAAAAGGCAATGGTTGGACCTGACAGCAGAGTAGTGGCCACACGGTGGCAGCAGAGCTCCGGCTGTGGAGTAGCAAAGATGGGCCCGGTCCATCCACAAAATTTACAAGCCACCGCTACTCATTAAGACCCCAAAGCCCACCTGTCACTCACCTTATTGTCCATAGGTAAGTCATAAGAGTAGGGACTCCATGTTTAACCTCATCAGAAGTAGCAGGGATTGAAATGGGCTGCAGTCCTGACTGCCCATCTCAGGCATGGGGAGGGACCAAGGTGGGTCACCCTAGCCTACTAGTAACCCTAGTTCCTTCCCATCCAGGAATAACAATCCTGACAGGAGTTTCTTCAGTCCAGAGTTGATCAATTGAAGCTCTCCAACCTGTTGAAGAATTGGGGGTTCTTATAAGGCTCCCCCAGGGCCTAGCTCTGACAAACCGTCTGCAATTAATGATGCTTCCTGAGCTCTGGAGACAGGATTTATGCATCTAATAAAGTCTGTAACTCCAGGCTTAGGCCGGGGGTAGGAAGCTGAGAGCAGAAAGTCCCCAGGGGGATATGAGAGGGGGTCCCAGGTGACTCTTAATAGAGCCATGCATTTCTGTTGCCTGTCTAGATTTCCCTCAGGCTGCTGCTGAGGTGGGGGTGGGGCAGCAGGTATAAGAGGGTGGTGTGCCAGTGGGGAGGTGGATGGCAGCATGGATTCCAAGCAGGTTGCTGTGCTGCTGTTATTGCTGCTGCTGCTGCTGGACTCGGGTCTTTCTGAAGAACCAGGGAGCCAGGATGGAGACCAGGTCTTTGCAGTGAGTGGGCGCCCTTCCCCGCACTATCCCCTCCGCTGAAACTTGCGATATAGGCTTTGATGTTCCCTGGCTGCTAAGGTTTTTTTTTTTTTTTTTTTTTTTTT
>NC_022017.1:1775125-1802663 GCF_000317375.1 Microtus ochrogaster
GGAACTAGCTCTGTAGACCAGGCTGGTCTCGAACTCACAGAGATCCGCCTGCCTCTGCCTCCTGAATGCTGGGATTAAAGGTGTGCGCCACCATCGCCCGGCTTGCTAAGGTCTTCATAAAGCCTTGGCTTCTAAGGAAAATGGCTCCTGAGCCCATACAAGTTGCTCCTAGTTAGTCTTTTCCCCCATGTCTTCAATGTCCAGGAGGACACTGCCTTTTTCCCTGTCACCTTCTCATCACAGGAAGAAGATGGGGGACCCCACCCACCACAGTATGCCCAGACTCCTGGGACCCTCTTGCGTTTTCTGCTCCAGGCCATGGAGAGACCTGGCAGAAGCCCAGCCTTCCTGTTTCATCCTCAGAGGTGAGTTTCAGCAGACAGAGGCTGAGAAGGCGGAGGGCTGAGGACGAGGAAGCTAAGGTAGATGGGACTTCAACTGAGGATGAATCTCTCCAAAGGTTTGGCAGAAATACCTGGGGGTCCTGGAGCAAAGAGCAGCTAAGTCCCCGGGCTAGAGAGTTCTGGAGCCTGGCTGCCCCTCAGCGCTTTGGGAAGAAGTAACAGCATCATCCCTGTGATGTGTCTGCATGCAAAATCACCCCCATGTGCCACGTGTGCCCCCAAATAAAATGGCCTGTCTTCTGAATCCATGTGTTTGGACAAGACTTTCAGGGAATCGGTGGCGGATTCCAAGGACAAGAAGCACAGCCCCCTCACCTCCACTCAAATTCACACCATTCTGCTCAAAAGGTCCCCAGCTAACTGCACATAGCCTCCTTTCTACAGTAACAGAAAAACAGGGAGTTCAGCAGAAGAATAAACATGCCATGTTTATTCCTCTGACAACCACATGACCCACGGCCAAAGAAAGCAGGAAGCCAATGAGCAGCATTTATTCTAGAATCCATTAGAATTCCAATTTACTTTTCATTTGCCATCCATAGAATGAGAGCAAATCCTGAGCTGGCTGGGGCCCTTGCTTGCCTGTGCCTTCCTCAGTCTCAAGGCAGGCGGTCTGTGTCAGAGGTAGAGATGGCAGCCCTGGAGGGTTCCAGAGCTGCGCCGATGCATGGGGCCAGGGTCAGGAGGGGCAAGAAGTAAACGGTGCGCATCCATCACTGCAGCCAGGGTGCTACTTGCTACCCGCCATGATCCTGAGGTACTGGAGGGCGCGGCGAGCAGCCTCACCTCGGGCTGCCTCCCTAGTAGTTGCAGAACCATGACACACAGTGGCTGGCTGGGTGGACAGCTCCACTAGGCACTGGCAGAGCCCACTCAAGCTCAGTTCTTCTAGAAACCAAGAAAGAGGAAGGAGGCAGTATGGGGAGAGAGGGCACCAAATATGATGTACGTCACCTATCTCTTAACCCCTTTATACTTCCTCTGGTCCTGTCCCCTCCACCGCCCGCCCCCCAGTCCCCTAGCTGGCCATACCAATGTCCAGGTAGCTGACATGGAAAGCCTGCTCCTCGGAGAGCTCATTGAGGACACTGCAGCAGGCAGAACCCAGAGTCCCTAGAGAGCCCACAGAGCAGCTACGAAGGGACAGAATCTTTTCTCCCACAGAATTGCGCAGGGAATCCCACGTGCAGCCTGGCCCCCGGTTCCGAAGTCCATCCAGGCGGGAGCTCACGCCCTAATAAGATGAGACAGAGAAAGCTAAGCTCTGGCATGCTATCTGCTAGAACCTCATCTGGTTCCAGGCAGCCTTCCTCGCCCCAGTAAAAGTTGCTTACAGGGCCTTTGCGCTAGGTGAGCTTTCCCCAGTGAGTGCAGCACAGGCTAGCACAGGCTGAGGGGACTGCTGGGCTCACAAGTTCAAGAGGCCCTACAGTTTGGTAAGAAAACTGAAGAGAAGCAGGTCCAGACTCACTCCCAAATCACAGACAGACCCAACCCAATTCCCCACCATGTCTAGCACTGTGAACCACATGGCAAACCCACATAAACCACTTACAATGGAAAAGTGATCATCATCAGGTTCTGCCTCGTTGCCATCCCGGGCGTCCAGAGGAACTGTGTGCACTCGAAGCAGCATTTTAGCTGCTGCGTTCCGCTTTGCCAGCTTTTTGGAAGTGCCACTGCCTGAGTGTGAGGAAGGGGTTGCTGGATGTAGGCATTGCTAAGAGGCCAGTGCTCTCCCTCCAGGTTATACTTGGACTGAAGTCCCTCAATGGGATGTCACTGCACATGGGAGCTGAAAGTCTGTCGTTGGCCAGAAGAGAGGGGAAGATGGGCAGGGCCAAGGAGGACACAGGAGCAGGAGCTAAGCAAGGGCTTGCAAAGCACAGAAAGCTGGGGACAGAGCATAGCCAGGCAAAGAGAGAGCCACCTTGTGCTCCTGGTCAGAGCGTGACAGAAACAGTTACCAATCTCAACGAAGCGTTCCACCCGGCAGGTCATGGTGAATTCTTTACGGTGAGCAGGCCCAGACTCCTGGGTCACCATGTACTCTGGCAAACGCCAGCCTTTTTGTACCACGAGCTCCTTAAAGGGAGACAGACACAAGAGCCCAAGGCTAAGTGAGGAGAGGTTCCTTAGCTACATGGCCTTCTTCCCAGGAGCTTCAGCCTTTGGGTGAGGATGACCACCCTCCCACAGTAACAGACGCCGGCCTCACAGCCCTAGTTCAGAGAAGACAGCACAGACCTGCAGAGCACCAACAGGGTTGCACTCCGACTGCTGCGGGGAGACAGGGGGCTGCATCTCCATGGGAGGGCTCCTAGAGGGGAAGGGCCACTGCCACCATCTCCTGATTTCCCACCAGGCAGGGAGCAATCTGTCCAAACATCCAGTCTTGCTCCTCCCAACCCCCATCATGCCAGCCCTGATAGTTCCCAGGAGAATTCTGATGTGGAAATATGTCAGCAGTTTCCCTATGATGGAGCCAGTTCTGGAAGTACCTTCTGGGCCTCAAACATGGGACCTACCGTGCCCAGCTCAGAAAATGGAGCCTGTGAAATGTCTGAACAATCTAACATATTCGCATGGCTATTTAGACATCATAAATTACCTCCATCTCAAGCTTGCCAGCAAGCTCTGGTGCAAATTTTTCAATAATTCCACTCTGTGTTTACTTAAAGGCTTCTTCATCCTAACCTGCCTGGGTCCAAGGACTAAGAGGCGAGGGTCTTCCCTCCCTCTGAGATGTCAGGTAACTAAGATACCTGGTTAGTAGAGCAGATGGAACGGGGGCGGCAACTTCTGCAGCAATGACAGGCGCGTCCTCAAGCAGTGAAGGATCTAGAAGAGAAAAAGAACTTCCCGAGGGGAAGGGAGACTTGGATTCACACCCATGTAGAAAGGAACGGGGGTGTGAGGTCCTTCTGACCTTTCCATCCCCTGAGAGAATCCCTTCCCCCGATCCAGACTCAAAGAGAGCCTCAGCAACAGCTCTTCCTCCAGGGACCCTCTGCTGACCCACACTGGCTCAAAAGCACCGGAGGAGGGGGCACTCAGAAAAGAGTCTCTTCCTACCCAACGACAAGCTCCAACATAAATGTGGAAGAGGGAAAGTCATGTTGCTAGAAAGTGGGCATATCAGGACCAACTTATCAGCCTTAGTCCCCACCCCCTATGCCCTACCCCAGCCCCAGAGCAGCCACCACCCATCAAAGGGGCTATTACCCTGAGCCACCCTAGAAACACCCTGTTCAGCTTTGGAGTCTCCAGGCCGGGCTTAGGGAGTAGGAGGCAGTGAGGATGCCTGGGTTCTTGGCAGGGCTGCTAGTGTGCCTTGGCTGTTCCTCCCTCACCTGCTTTCCTCCAGGGCTGGGTCCAGCATGCTCCCCCCTTTGAGGTGTTTGAGGGCCACCTCAGCTGCCTTGTGCTTGGCTGCCTTCTTGCTGGGGCCCTGACCTAAGAAAAGGGGTGTGGGCAATACTGGAGGTCACCAGCGGACAGCAGAGAAACCAGCCCCCACACCCAGAGGGAGTCAACAGCCCTCTGAGCAACCCCCCTGCCAGGACTGGAAGGGCTCTGCTGACTGCTGGAAAGGCCTTCGTCCTGGTTAGCATCATCTGAAAGGAAAGCCTTATTGAGGCACTGTCCACATCAGACTGACCTGTAGGCACGTCTGGGGGACTGTCTTGATTGCTAATGATAATGAGGTAGAAATGCCCAGCCCACTATCGTGGTGCCACCCCTAGGCAGGTGGTCTGAAAGTAGAAGCATCTGCCATTGCCCCTGCTGTGCTGCTGTGGCTGGGAGGCATATGGAACAGTAAGCAGGCAACAAGAAGGAGTTTATTCTCTTTGCTCTTGACTGTGAATGAGTTTCTTCCCGGTGATGAGGGCTGTAAACCATCAACCCTATCCTCCCCTAAGCAGAGGTTTAGGTAAGGTGTTTCATCATAACAATACAAATGGACCTAGAACAGCCCATATCTTTCAGTTATCTCCCATGCCAGGCAGGACTTCTGAGCTCCAACACCGGGAGAGGGGAGTGTCTTCCTTTCCTCTACAAAAGCATTTTCTTTCCCCTCGATAAATAGGCAATAGAAAAAACAAAGGGTCGGTTCTGAAGTAAGAGCTCTACCCTGCCACTTATCAGGCATGTGGCCATCTGCCAGTCATTTCATTTCTGAGACTAAGATGAAGGCCAACAGAGTGTGAGCTTGCTCCCCCAAATACCCACGCGGGGGTTCAGTGTTCCATCTACTTTTCCTCTACGGCAGTAAAAGTAGCAGATCCCTTTGACATTTCCTGTCCTATCCAACTTCTGACAGCCCTGTTCTTCCAATCCAGAAAGCAGCTTTCCCCGCTGAAATCTCCATGCCTCCCTGGCCTTAAAGAAGAAGACTGGGAAGCTTACACGATACTAAGCCACGGGCCCTGTGAATGCACACCCCAGCCAGGCTGCCCAAGCCTTCCTCACCAGTGCAGCTGGTGTCGCCAACGGTGACCCGGAAGGTGAAATTAGGCTGATGGGCTTGGCCCTCGGCTTTGAGAAGGTCGTACACGGGCGTCTTTCCTATTCTGGTCCCATACTCCTGAAGAAGGCTGATCGGGGTCTTGCCCGGGTTGACGGCCAGCATTTGCTCTACGCTGGGAGAGAGGGGCACAAACCACTATCACACTTTCCCTTTCGGCACCCACCTGACCAAGCATTACATTAGACATAGCCACCTTTTAGGGTCCATGGATCCCAGGCAGTATAGCATCCATGGACTGGGCTAAAAGTTAAGGTGCAGGAGGGAAAGCAAGAGCCTCTACCCCAAGGCAAGTGGAGAAAGGACTGTTCTCAGGGCGAGGGATCCTGTGCCGTAGTGCTGGTTGGACGTGCATTTTCCCCTGGCACAATGCGATTCGCAAACCCAGTACCCACCAAATGCACTGAACATCGGGTCATAAAGCCTAAGGCTCCAGAGCAGTCTGGGAATCGAGCCAACCCCAAACTAGAGCTGGAGGCGATGGCCACTGACCCAGTGCATGCTGGGAACCTCTGCCCACTACCCCAGTGCTTGCTGGGAACAATCCTCAGACCAGGTGCATGCTGGGGCTGCGCCGCTACCCGTCCGCACAGCCTCACACTTTTCGTTCTGCAGGAATCAATATAGGCAGCTCACCTGGGCAGCCCGCAGCCCGTGGTAGTGCCGGAGCCCTGCTCCTCTTCACTCATTCCCTCCTCCGTCCCCGCGGGCGCCACCGTGACTACAGCCTCCACGCGCCCCAGTACACCACCGACGAGCTAGGGCCGGGGCCAAGCCCGGAGTCGCGGCCGGTAGGGCCCGCAGCGAGGCATGCTGGGATCTGGAGTCCCCTGCCCATCTGGCTCCTTGTGTCTTCATCAGGAGTCGAGCTACCCGCCCCACAACTCTCCGCGTGGCTCGCCCGGGCGCCTGCGCCGCCCTCTGGGAGGAGCGGACCCTCCACGGAAGCTTCCCAACCTACCAGTGGTTTTTGTTTTCTAGTGTCGTCCCGCCTTCTCCCTAGCGCACTGCCTCCTCCCAGGCCGAGACTGTGAGCATGCGTACTAGCAGGTGGCGGCGACTGGGGGCGGGGCGGTAAGGGACGCAGCCCTCAGAGAACTACAGAACCCAGGTGCCCGCGCGCCACCCGGTCACCGCTGCAGGCTTCGCGGCTTCATTGGCTGTGTTGAGAGCGACTTCCTCTAGGTGCTTGTCGATTGGTCACCTGGGCCAGAGGGCGGGACGGGGAAAGATAGGGTCCGCTTCTTGAGAAAGGGTTTTGATTGGCTGAGGGGGCTGCTGGCGTGGTCTTTTGCTGACCCAGAGGATGGGCCTTACCTGGCCGCCCCCACCTCAGAGCTCTGGGGCTGTCGTAAGTTTTTTTTCAGAAACTGTCTCCCCAGGCACCAGTATAAGTCCCTAGCGCCTCAGGCCTCCGTGTTAAAAACCTGCTGCTTTTCTGTGGCGTGTCCTTGCCGCTCTTCATTAGCGCAGGCAGCCTGTCGGGGTTTGCGACTCTTTAGATAGGCCCTAGTGAACCTTTCTTGAACTGTCCGGGAACCTGGGGCCTGAGGATCATGAGGTGGATCTTAAGCTGTGTTCTTTAGTCTCAGCTGAAAGAGCACGAGAGTAATTAACGAACTAAAATATGCGCAAAGTACTTTTGGATCCCCAAAGTCTTGATACCATCAGGGTGAAGGATATAGGGAAAATCTTGTGACCTTGGACAGAGGAAGAAAGAGACACCACGAAAATCGTGATTCAAAGAGTGTTTTAATAATAGCTCTAGGAAGAGATGTCTTACTAAGAAGGTAGAAGATTCTCGGGATGATAATGAGGGGTCATCCAGGAGCTCTGATGTGGGAAAGAACTTAGGACTGGGTGGATTCCAATGGGGTGAACTGAGCAGTGACAAGGAAGACCAGCTGGCGATATTGGTCTGAGAAGGGGGCACAGCCGGAGCGTTGTACACTGAGGAGCTGCTCTCTCTTGAGGAAAGAGTCTGGAAGACAGGTCACTAGGGGTTCCTACAGAATCCGCATGAGGCCCAAAGTGGGACTGCCGTAGGTCACCTCCAGGAAGGAGGCACAGAGCCTAGGCGAGCCAGAAACGAGCCTGGAGCGCGCCGGATGGCAGCCGCGGGCTCCTTTAAGAGGCCGGCGGCTCCAGCGCAGCATCCCCCGCTCAGGGCGTGTCCGTCCCGGGGGGCCAGGGGCGGAGGCCTTGGAAGGAGCGGGAGTTCAAGTCGAGTGAGGACGGGGCTTAGACTAGGGGGTGGGGGCCAAAAGCTGGGACTGACATCCGTGCACCTGAGCTCCACACGAGCATCGCCGGTGACAGCACCCCGGGTCCGGTGGAGGGCAACGGGGGGGAGGAGGGGAGGAGGAGGAGGCGGGAGCAGCATCCGGAGCCGAGCTGCAGCAGCGCCGCCTTTTGTGCTGCGGCCGCGGAGCCCCCGAGGTGAGAGCCTGGGCGAGTCGTGGGGGTGGGGGGCAGAAATGGGTTCGGGTCTTGGGATCCTGGGGTGGCGGAAGAGTCGGGATGCAATTGTGGCGTGGGGGGGGGGGTGACTGAGGATGCTGAGACCGTGGGATGAAGGCACTGGGTACCTGGACCCGACGCCTAGAGATAGCAAGGAGCGGGGCGAAGCTGAGGGATGCGGCGGCCCAGTTTTGAGACCAGAAGCCTCCAGCGCTGTAGTGGATCATGTGGGGGTGAAGATGGCCAGGGGAAGACTTAAAGAACGGCGGGCAAGAGCACGTCCTCTTTTTCTCCTCATCCTTAAGACCGAGAGGGAAGGGAAAGGGAGAGTTGTGGCCCTCTCCAGGGAAGGGAGGGAAGGGCAAGGCCTAATATACCCACCGTCCCCTCCCCCACACCTGCTCCTTTCAGGCTCCACCTGAAAATTAGGCTGCTCCTATTCTGCATGCCCTGGCGGGGTTTCTCTCCCCTTCCGTCTGTAAGGCTAATGTTTCTAATCTCCAGCTGTGGCGTTCCCTACCTCCAGCTGTTGAACCCTTCCCCCATTTGTCTGTGGCTTTCTGTCTCAGCCGGCTGTCCTCTGGCTTCCCTAACCCACTTCCCAGGTCAGACACTACGAACTCCCCCCCTCCCCCTTTTCTCACACACTCACCAAACTCCTTGGCTTACCACGCTGATAGCGAAGGCTTTGGCTGAGAGTGGGCTCCGTAAGCAGTAGTAGGGAATGGAGGGAGGAGGCTTGCAACTCTATTTGCTGCCTTTTTGGCCTTTAGTCAAGAGAACACGCACCTGAGGTCTCATACACCCTAAACCCCTGCAGCCACAGTGGGCGTCTCACTCCCATCCTCCTCTCCCTTCCAGTTCTCCGGTTGCCTTCCTTGGCTCTGAGAGACCTGGTTTCCAGCCTGCTCATCCCAGGCTTACACCAGCAGCAAGCATTTGGGAAGGAAAGATCCCAGGTGCCCCCTGGGCCTTTCCCTACAGACACTGAAGTTTCCAAGTTCAAGAGCCCTGCCCCTCATTTTTAAATGTCTCAGATTTAAGGAGGGGAAAGTATCTGAGGCTCAAGCTAAGCCCCAGCCAACTGTAGGCTCCCAGGAAGACCCCAAGGACCAACACTCATGAAGTTCGCCATCATTGGTAGAAGGTGTATTCCAGATTACCTAGGTTTCTTCACAGTAGAAAAACCCTCTAAAAAGCAGTTACTGCTCAGGTTCTCAGGGGAGAAGTGTTGGTAAGGTGATAAAGGACCCTAAATTCTAGCACCCACTTCTGCCTCGTGTTGTCCATGTCTAAGGAGTAAGAGAATTGGGGATGCAGCTTTTCTGTCCTTGTTGAAAGGGCACGGTGACTTGAGGAGTTTGTCCACTTGCCCCCAGAAAGCCTGGTCATGTGTGCATTGGGAGAGTGGGTAGAGCCCCTGACCTTCAGTTTTATTTGTTTATTTATTTGTGGCATTAGGAATTGATCCCAGGGCCCTACACATTCTGGGCAAGCTCTCTACCGCCAAACTACATCATCAACTTATTTTTTACAGATTTTATTTTGAGACACAGTGCCACTAAGTTGCCCAGTCAGGGCTTGAACTTTGAACCCTCCTGCCTCTGCCTCCTAAATGAGTGGGCTTTGAGGCCTGAGCCAGGAAACCTGGCAGGCTGCATTTCCCTTTGCTATTTTTTTTTCAGCTCTTGTTTTCCACCTTTCTTATTGTTTTGAGGAGATAAAAGAAGCTAGCCCGGTGCACCATGGCTGATGCCCGCCTTTAATCTCAGCACAGAGGAGGCAGGTGGACAAGTGGATCTTTGTGACTTCAGGACAGCCAAGGCTACAGATAGGGGTGTGGCTCCATTGGTAGGGGCCTCCAAGAAGCCGTGGCAAAGCCCTGCAGAAAGTTTGATGTGGTTCACTTCCCTTATCCCACACTGGATAAGGAAGGAGATCAGGAGCTCAGGTCATAGTCAACTATGTAGCAAGCTCAAGGCTAGTATGGGTGGGTGACATAAGAAAAAGTTATTTTACTTTGTGTGAAACATAGCTGCTGTCTATGGAGAGCATCCTGTGTGCCAGGTACTGGGCCAAGAACTTTTGGTTACCTCAGTAGTTCATGTAACATTAAGTTACACTGTCATCACCTGAGCTTTAGGGATGAGGAGATTGCAGTGAGGTAGCCAGTCTCGGTGGTACATTTCAGTGATCAGTGAGCTAAGTAACCGATAATGCCAGAAAGACGAAGAGTTTGAGAGATGCAAGAGTATCAGAGCATGAAGGCAAATACCTGGTCTGTGCCGGAGTTCTGGGCTAGCCAGGGCTGCAGAGTGAGAGCTTGTCTGTCCAAAAACAACAACAAACCAATCATGAGATGAGAGCTAGAACTGGAAGCCAGGCATGTCCCACTGGCCTTTGCGCAGAGACAGCTTTGTTAGCAGGTCTCATAGTGCAGGGCATCCAGCGCATCAGAGCAGAGACTTGGTGCTGAGGACTGTGAGTCCCCCATTCCTAGGCTAGGGACAGAAATGGATGGATATTACGCATGTCTTATCTCTTTTCTGCAATTAAAAAACATGTAAAAGCAAAAATGTCACATTTTATATTAAAGGAAGTTCAAAATTATTACTGAAATGATATAGCTAAACCTAAAGAAGAGAATTGATGAACTATGTGTGCCGGTGCATGCCTGTAATCCCAGCACTTAGGAGAAACAAAAGGTATTCATGTCCAGCTTGGCCTATATGAGACCTTGTATTATTTAAAGAAGAAAAAGGTTGAAATATCCATAATTTCACCTGTCACCTTTTTTAAGACAAGGTTTCACTGTGTAACTTAGGTTGGCCTTAGCCTCTGAGTTTACAGGTATGTCTCAGCTCACGTGGTTACTTTCAGATATTTTAAGATGCTAATTCAGTCCTGGTGCCGTGTGTTCCTTATAGTCCACTTCTTTCAGGCCTGTGGCCGTGCCGTGCCGTGCCGTGCGCTCCCGCTCACTGCCTCTCTTATCCTCCTGAGCGAGGCTGATGAGGAGAGAGGCTCACTGAGCAGGCCCCAGAGGGAACCAGCTAGGGAATAAGGATGAGATGCAGGGCTCCGGACCTTCCCTCAAGTTTGCAGAGGCAAGACAGCAGATCTGGAGCCTCCAGCTTGCCTACTCTCATGTGACAACTGAAATTATCATTGATCCTAGGAGAGCAAAAGGTCTGAGACCAAATCTTCCTTTTTTTCTGATTGAGAAGAGCTGCCCTCCCTACAATCCACAAAGAAAGATCTGGTGTCTAGCTAGGTGGGAAAACAGAGCAGAGCCAGGAAGGAGGCAGGCATGGCTCACTGTGCCCCTACCTCCTCTTCCTGCCCCTCCTCAGCCCTGAAGGCCAGGTAGGAGAGTCTGTGTGAGACTCAGCCTTCGACATGCTCCAAAACCACAGAGAAACCCTGTCTCAAAAAAGCAATAAATAAATAAATAAATAAATCAACCTCCAAGGGCCTAGGGCAAGGCTGCTGCAGTGCCGTTTCCCCTCCAGATCCATAGCTGGCTTTTTCCCTAAGCAGCACTGAGCCCCAGCCCCTTCACCGTCCACCTTACTGGCAAAGGGATGATAAAAGGGAGCCTCAGGATCTGAAGTGGCAAGAACCTAGGGTTCTGTGATCTCCACTTCTCAAAAGCCAACTCCCTTTTCATGGCCCCTAAGAGAGTGGGAGTCCTTTCCAGCTTGGAAGAGCTCTGGGGTAAGACCATGGGTCCTGTCAAGAGGAAAAGTAGCCGGGCGGTGGTGGTGCACGCCTTTAATCCCAGCACTCAGGCCGGGCGATGGTGGCGCACGCCTTTAATCCCAGCACTCGGGAGGCAGAGGCAGGCAGAGCTCTGTGAATTCGAGACCAGCCTGGTCTATAGAGCTAGTGCCAGGACAGGCTCCAAAGCCACAGAGAAACCCTATCTCGAAAAACCAAAAAAAAAAAAAAAAATCCCAGCACTCAGGAGACAGAGGCAGGTGGATCTCTGTGAGTTCGAGGCAGCCTGGTCTACAGAGCTAGTTCCAGGACAGGCTCGAAAGCTACAGAGAAACCTTATCTTGGGGGAAGAAAGAAAACAAAAAAGGAAAAGTAAACCATAGGCAGGCCGCAGGCACAGCAGCCGTCTGTTCTGCACTCAGAAGCATTTGTCCTTAAGGGTCTCACAGCATGCGTGTTAGAGAACCAGGATCCATCACAGTCCCTGAGAGGGAAATGAGGTCCAGGAAGGAAGAGAGTTGAGTGCGAGAACTCAAGGGAGAGGCAGATGGCCACACCCCTGAGCAGAGCCTCCAGGACTGACCACTGGACAAGCCACCGGGTCCTGCTGCTACGGCAGGAAGGAGCAAGAGCTCACCTGCTACAGCCTTGCAGTCAGGAATGAGGAGAAGTGAAGGTGACTTCCAGGTCCCAACTCTATAGACATCTCCCATAGTAGATGAAGTCAGGGATCACTCTGTACCCTCACAGTCCAACACACAGGCACTGTCCACATTTGTCCCGTGGTTTAGTGACTGACAGAAATCCCTGCTCTGTGCCCCCCAGGCCCTGCATAATTGATAGCCAGGGAGACAGGTCCCCTCCCCCAGGGTGACCCGACCCAGCTGGGGGCAGTGAGACACAGCTGGTGGGTCAGGAATAAAGGAAGCAGAAAGGGGACATTTGCTGGGAAAGAGGAATCTCCAGTTTACCACCGCTCCCTGGGGTCCCTCAACTCTCCAGTCTGTCTGCTTTCAGGTCAATCTAGAAGAGCTGTCACTAGCCTGAGGGGGTAGGGAACCCAGAACATGACTAAATGCCCTGGGTGTCATCTCTTGCTTCTTCAGCTGTTCCCACTGCCCTAAAAGGTGAGCAGGTGGAATGGCTTCTCGGCTCCCCAGCTGCTGGCCCTGGATACCACAGGGCCCTCTGGGGCTGCCTGTGTGATCTCAGCGAGGCAGAACTGCAAACTGATTCTGGGGATGGCATCCTCTGTACGATTATACCTGGTTGCAGTCCAGATGATGCCAAAACCATTTTTAAAATCTGATGCTTTGATACCTAAAACTGGGCTTCTAGATAGGAAACAAGTGTAGAAAGGGAAAGGCCGGCTGTGGTATTAATCTCCTTTTCGTCTCCATCTTCCCAGGGTTCTCTGTTTTCAGGTCACCCTCCAGGTTTGACGCTGTTGGTCTAGCTCTTCACCCAGTTCTTTTGACTGTCCATTTCTTAACTTCTGTGTGGTACTGTCCCCCCCCCCCCCGCAAGCAACCCTATGAGTCCTCCCCCTCCCATTCCCTTTTCCTTCACCAGATACCCAGCCCAAGTATCTGTACATGAGGGGTCGGAGGAAGGTGAGCTTCAGGGGACACAGGTGGGGCCAACAGCGAGCCCATACCTGATTGCAGGCAGCCAACATAGCCTCCACCCTTAAGCCTGCCCAGGTCAGAGGCGGGCTGCGGCGGGGCCCCGCCCCTGCCTCGCGTTCACGTGACCCTAGGCTAATCTTGTCCCGATGACTTCACGGGCCCAGTCGTCATGGTTACGCCGCAGCGCCCAGCCCTTCCCCCAGCCGGCTGTGCTCTCTTCTCCCCCTCCTGGACCCCTCCTGCTGCCGCGCCCCCAGCCCCGCGGCACGTGACTGTCGGGAAGGAGGTCGGCAGGGGAGGGGGAGCTGTGGCCGTAACCCCTTCCACTCCACTTGCCGCGGTGCGGTCACTGGTGTCAGGCGGTCCAGCAGGTGGGCATGCGAGAGCCCCAGCCTTGGGGCCGCGGTGAGAGGCGGAAGTCTTAGGGTCGTTTGCAGGAAATTCTCCATGTGTTCGCAGACTGGTCTGTGTTAGTAATTTACGTTATCGTAGACACCTTCGCTCTCGAAGCCGCACACACCGTAGGATATGTTGGCAATTCAGAGGCTGTGGTTCCTGGTTTCTTGACCTCGGTTTTCTCTAGACCATAAGAAGACCAAATATGCCTTATTTGCTAGGCTGTTGTGAGAATTCAGGGAATTGAGACACACGAGGCATGTGTGCCCCTAGGTGGGTAGAGCAGTGTTTCCAGCTCAGCTCGGTGTTTCCGAGCCACGAGGCTGGAGGCTCAGGGCCTTGCCCGCTCAAAAGGATTTTAACCAGACAGGGTTGGGACTGCATGGAAGACTTACAGGTAGAAGTGACTGTGGCGCCACCAGCTGGTTAATACTTCTGTACCTGTGCTTTAGTAGGGCTTATAATTCCAACTGTATTTGTATAGTTTTTAGCTTCTTAATTTCATATTTTTTATGTGTGTGTGGGAGCCTGCATGAGATTATGGCCCTTGGCACTATGGCAGGGCCTTGGTTTGTGAGCCACCATGTGGATGCTGGGAACGAACACCAATCATCTGCAAGAATAGTAAGCACTGTTAACCCCAGCCATCTCTCTGGCCCCTTGGTATATATTAATTATACCTAACCATGGGTTTCATTATGGTATTTTAATATTTGTATATAATGTATTTGATCATCCATATTCCTCATAACCCTTGTCCCATCTTCCCCCACATCCTATGTATTCCTTCCCAACCAATCCCCTTCCATTGCCTCCTCCCCTCTTCTCCCTCCACCCCCCACCCCCGCCACAGAGTTTAATTAGGTTTGCTAATAGGAGCCTCAATTTGGGTTAATTTACAGTGGCATGGGCACCTTACCAATGGGGCTATACCATCAAAGAAAATGTCTTTCCTCTCTCTCCCAGCAGCCATTAGCTGCATTTATAGTTTCTTTAATAGAAGGCCAGAGGGAAGGAAAGATCGGTGTGGTGTTGTGAGCCCTCCATACCCAAGGCTGCATGTGGACGTAGCCAGTATTGTGCAGTCTTGTGCTTATAATCACCGTATCCCTACAGTTTATGGGCTTTTTGTTTTGCTTTTCCTAGACAGGGTTTCTCTCCTTTGTAGACTAGCTGGCCTCAAACTCAAAGAGATCGAACTGGTGGGGTTTTTTTGTTTTTGTTTTTTTAATATTTATTATTTATACAATATTTTCTCTGCATGTATGCCTGCAGGCCAGAAGAGGGCACCAGATCTCATTACAGATGGTTGTGAGCCACCATGTGGTTGCTGGGAATTGAACTCAGGACCTTTGGAAGAGCAGGCAATGCTCTTAACCCCTAAGCCATCTCTCCAGCCCAACTCTGTTTATTTTTAAAACAAAGTTTCATTGTGTAGCCCAGGCTGGCCTGAAACTCACTGTGAAGCCGGAGACTTTCAACTTCTTACCCTCCCACATCCACTCCATGGTCGAACAGTTAGGTCCCTTTCTGTGCTGCTGGAGACTGAACTCAGGGCCCTTCCTTAGTATAGGAGCACTCTAGTGTTACATTGTGGCCACAGTGAACTGCAACAGTCAGCTTATGCACACATAGTAACTTTTGGAAGAGTTCACATTGCCTTTGGACATCCTAATTCAGAACCTGATATATCTTGATGCCCAGGGTTGCCTAGCTACCAACATAAGAAGCCACTAAGGGATCTTACACAAACAAAGCTGATGAGTTTTATGTTTTGGATCTTTCAGAAGCTGAATGGAAAATTAAGAGAGAACTCGAGAGTCATTCATCCTTAGCCAGGTTCTGATAGCTAATGAGGCTTCAACTAAAGCAGTAACAGGACTAGAGAAAATATTGGCAATGTGTCATATTTAACTTTTAAATTTGTTTATATTTACTTACTCTATGAATGTTTTGCCTGCATGCATGTATGTACACTATGTGGGTGCCTATTGGATCCCCTGGAACTGGAGTTACAGATGGTTCTGAGCCATCATGTGAGTGTGGGACTCAAACCCAGATCCTCTGCAAGAGCAACTGACAACTCTGAGCCCAGCCCAGTCAATAGGATTTTCTTTTCTTTAATTTTTTTATTAGATATTTATTTATTATGTATATAATATTCTGTCTGTGTGTATGTCTACAGGCCAGAAGAGGGCACCAGACCCCATTACAGGTGGTTGCTGGGACTTGAACTCAGGACCTTTGGAAGAGCAGGCAATGCTCTTAACCTCTGAGCCATCTCTCCAGCCCCCAAGTCAGTAGGATTTTCAAATGTACTAGTCACAGAATAAACGGGGGTGCTTGTTACCTGAGCAGACCCGAACCTAGCCCATACACACGGTCTTCAAGAAAAAGGGCTGCAGATCGTGTTAGGCAAGCTGAGAGTGTCCTTTATTCCTGCACCGTGCTCTGAGCACCCTCCACACTGTCCTTCATTCCCTGATTAGAGGGAACACTAGCAGCAAACCCCATGTCTCATTCTTTGATACCCACAAAACACGGAGCTGGGAAAACAGTATGACTCTTGGTGTCAAGTTCTGAAGTAAGTCTGGAAAGCTGGGAGAGTTTGCTGTGCCTGGATGCTAGCTGGCATCTCTTTGTGTAACTGGAGAAACTGACATGCAGCTGTAATTTGCCCAAATCAAATGTAAAATTTAGTTTGTTGGTATTGTTTTGTAAGTGCTAGCTAAAGATCCTAGACCCAGGATCTTTGCCTATTTGTATGGCTCTTTTTGTTTCTTTCTCTGAAGTAGGGTTTTATGTAGTCCATGCTCCTCTTGCCGCTGCCTCTCAAGTGCTGGGGTATGGGGATTATACCACTAGGCCCAGCTGGATTTGTAGATGTTGTTTATTTTTGGAGACAGACAGAATCTTATGTAGTTCAGGCTGGCCTAAGAGTCAATACTTAGCCAAGGGTGATCTTGAATGTCTGATCTCTTGCCTCCACCCACCACATGCTAGAGTTACAGGCCTGTGTGCCCTGCCCAGGTTTATGGCGTTCAAGGCCATTGCATTCCAGGCAAGCACTCTACCAAACTAAGCTGCGTCCTCAACCCATTTGTTTGTTTTTTCGAGACAGGATTTCTCTGTGTAGCCCTGACTGTCCTGGAACTTGATCTGTAGACCAGGCTGGCCTCAAATTTGAAGATCCACTTGCCTCTGCTTCTTGAGTGCTGGGATTAAAGGTGTGCACCATCACCACCTGGCCTAGACTTGTCATTTTAATGTTTGCTATTTAGCACACAGCTATGAGTTGGGACATATTTCTATTGCCTGGAAAGCTTAAACTTGGTTTGGAGAGCTGGGGGGGGGGGATAGGAAAAAAAAAGAGATGAGCCCTCTTTTGACCTCTAAGATGCAGGTGAAGGTCAGAGCCTCACAACACCCCCTTTTCCCAGCTGTTGAGGGGCTAGCACAGCTCTGTGGTTGTTTCTGGACGAGGTAACATCCTGTTGGCGAGCACTGAGTGGTCACCTGTAAGCGGAAAGAGAAGGACCCAGATGTGAGTCCTGAGTTGAGTGTTCCTGGGAAGGCTTCGGGTACTGTTGGCTAGGAATACATATTCAGTGTACATCACATTGGTGTTTTGCCTGCATGTTGACTCGGGAAGCCCAGGAACATTATCTGAGTAACAGACAGTGCAGAAAAGCCTGCATGTATAATTCAACACGAGGAAGGTCTCTGTGTGTTGCCACTGTGTGCCTGAGATTGAGATCCAGATAAAAGTGTCTGACACCCAGGCTGGATTTAGTGGTGCACACCTTTAATTTTAGCACTAAGACAGGCAAGCAGGTCTCTGTAAGTTCAAGGCCAAGTTGGTCTACACAGAGTTCCAGGACAGCCAGACCTCCATCAGGAGACACTATATATAAAAAAATAAAAATCTGTTGTTGACAGTGAACCTCAGCTGACGAGAATGCTCCAGGGGTTATACAAACCAGGTGGTTCAGATCTACTAGCCCCTGCCTCTCAAGTGCTAGGACTAAAGGTGTGCACCACTACACCAGGCCTAGGCTTTTTTTTTTTTTAAAGATTCATTATGTATACAGTCTTATATCTGTCTGTATGCCTACAGGCCAGAAAAGGGCACCAGATCTTATTACAGATGGTTGTGAGCCACCATGTGGTTGCTGGGAATTGAACTGAGGACCTGTGGAAGAGCAACCAGTGTCTCCAGCCCTTGATTTTTCCCCCCCTTTTTGGTGTTTTGAGACACAGTTTCTCTGTAGCTTTGGAGCCTGTCCTGAAACTAACTCTTGTAGACCAGGCTGGCCTCGAACTCACAGAGATCCACCTGCTTCTGCCTCTTGAATGCTGGGATTAAAGGTGTGTGCCACCACCGCCCAGCCAGCCCTTAATTTTAAGATTTTTTTTTTTTTTTTTTTTTTTGTTTTTCGAGACAGGGTTTCTCTGTGGCTTTGGAGCCTGTCCTGGCACTAGCTCTGTAGACCAGGCTGGTCTCGAACTCACAGAGATCCACCTGCCTCTGCCTCCCGAGTGCTGGGATTAAAGGCGTGCGCCACCATCGCAAGATTTATGTGTTGGTATTTTGCCTGCAATTATCTGAGTGCACCGTGTATGTACAGTGAATGACTGATGAGGCCAAAAGAGGGTGTTGGAGCCCCTAGAATTGGGATTTCAGATGGTTGAGCCATGGAGCAGTGTTCTTAACTGCTTGGCCTTCTCCTTGCTTTCATTTTTGATTTTGCCATGCTGAGCATGAAACCCAGGCATTCAGGTACATTAAATGTTCTCTGTAGCTTTGGAGGCTGTCCTGAAACTAATTCTTGTAGACCAGACTGACCTCGAACTCAGAGATCTGCCCTGCTTCTGCCTCCCGAGTGCTGAAATTGAAGGGGTGTGTCACTGCTGTCGGGCTCTTTAACTTTAGCCATAGCACCTGAGTGGGTTTGTTACTTCTCTTTGCCTGCTGATACTCAGGTATATTATCTGTATATCTGTCACTTGCGTCACTTCATAGATACCAAGAGGAAGCTCAGCTGAATCAGGTTTCCCATAGTGACAGGCAGGCCAACTACAGCTAGGTACTGTGAGCTCTTTGTATTGTCTGTGGCTGACGGCCCCTCCCTCCTTAATTTCTCACAGGGCCCGCTGCTCCGCACACCTGGCTCCAGAGGCCATGGCTTGCCTCCATGATACCCGAACACCCTCCCCTTCCTTTGGGGGTTTTGTGTCTACTCTAAGTGAGGCTTCCATGCGCAAGCTGGATCCAGACACTTCAGACTGCACCCCAGAGAAGGACCTGACACCTACCCAATGTGTACTTCGAGATGTTGTGCCTCTGGGTGGACAGGGCGGGGGAGGGCCCAGTCCCTCCCCAGGTGGAGAGCCTCCCCCAGAGCCTTTTGCCAATAGTGTCCTGCAGCTACATGAGCAGGATGCAGGTGGGCCAGGGGGAGCCACTGGGTCACCTGAGAGTCGAGCATCGAGGGTGCGAGCTGACGAGGTGCGGCTGCAGTGCCAGAGCGGCAGTGGCTTCCTTGAAGGTCTCTTTGGCTGCCTGCGCCCTGTCTGGACAATGATTGGCAAAGCCTACTCCACAGAACACAAGCAACAGCAGGAAGGTAGGCCAGATCCCTCTTCAACAGTGGTTGGGACTTCCCACCTCATCAGCTTGATTTCCCCTTTACATGTTTGTTCTAGTGCTGGGATTAAACCAATACTACATGCTAGACACGTGTTTCACTGCACAGCTGAGTCTTCAGCTCTTCATTGTGCTTCTCCCATTGTGCTGAGAAACCGAACCCAGGCATTTAGGTTTTATGCATGCTAGCCAAGTACTCTACAAATGAGCTACACCCCTGGGTCCACCCAGTTTCCTACAAGGCTACCCCAATTATTCCCTTCACTAGTCTTTCGGCCTACATTGTCACATCACTGACATATGCACCCAACCCTTGAGTATCTCACAGGGCCTTCAGTACAGATCTTTCTGAGCCTGTGGCACTATGCCTCCTACCCACAGACCTTTGGGAAGTCCCCTTTGAGGAGATCCTGGACCTGCAATGGGTAGGCTCAGGGGCTCAGGGTGCTGTTTTCCTGGGACGCTTCCATGGGGAGGAAGTGGCTGTGAAGAAGGTTCGAGACCTCAAGGAAACCGACATCAAGCATCTGCGAAAGCTCAAGCACCCCAACATCATCACTTTCAAGTGAGGTCCAGGGCAGGGGCTGGGAACACCGTGCTAAGCCCCAGAACTCCACTCACCTGGGCATGTATTTCCCATTCTCAAAGGAGACCCAAACAAATGGTCTGGGAGGGAATATAGGTACCATAAGGTATCCACACTGAACTAATCAATGACTTGACCTGTCTGGCCCCCAGGGGTGTTTGCACACAGGCTCCCTGCTACTGCATCCTTATGGAATTCTGCGCCCAAGGTCAGCTATATGAGGTGCTCAGGGCTGGCCGCCCTGTCACTCCTTCCTTGTTGGTGGACTGGTCCATGGGCATCGCTGGTGGCATGAATTACCTGCACCTGCACAAGATCATCCACAGGGACCTTAAGTCTCCCAAGTGAGTAAGCAGGCTGAGGTGCATGTAGGTGACCTTCCCCTGGCAGGGACAGCACATTTCAGGTTCTGTCCTAAGTTCATCCGAGAAACTTCTTCCAAGCAGCAGTCGTTGGAAGACTGTGTCAGGTGTCCCAAACACTATCATAAAGACAGTAACAGCAGTTAAATGGGGTGTGGAGGGACACGGATACTGGCTGACTACACTCTTTACCAGCATGCTCATCACATACGACGATGTGGTGAAGATCTCAGATTTTGGCACTTCCAAGGAGCTGAGTGACAAGAGCACCAAGATGTCCTTTGCGGGGACAGTGGCCTGGATGGCCCCTGAGGTGATACGCAATGAGCCTGTGTCTGAGAAGGTCGACATCTGGTAAGCAGCAGGGTGGTACTTCCAGGATTATACAGATGTCACACAGGACTTGTGGAGGGAACCCTCCAAATGATGCCCTCTCGTCCTCAGGTCCTTTGGGGTGGTGCTATGGGAACTGCTGACTGGCGAGATTCCCTACAAAGACGTAGACTCCTCAGCCATCATCTGGGGCGTAGGAAGCAACAGTCTCCACCTGCCTGTGCCCTCCAGCTGCCCAGATGGTTTTAAGATTCTGCTTCGCCAGTGCTGGTAAGGATGGCCTGGCTGGCAGACTGGACTGACCAAGTCGAGGAGCTAGAGAGTGACAGAAAGCCAGCACCTAGAACCCAGTTATCTAGGCTGAGAATTCATTGCAAAAGCAGTTCCCTGACTGCTCCAAGGTCCAGGACCCAGAATTGTGAACAGGCGGTCACAGGACTCACTCTGGGCAAGACAGCTCTAGTTCCTTTCTCATCCCTCCCCACCTCTATTCCTTCTAGGAACAGCAAACCACGAAACCGCCCATCATTCCGACAGATCTTGCTGCACCTGGACATCGCTTCTGCCGACGTGCTCTCCACACCCCAGGAGACTTATTTTAAGTCCCAGGTGTGCTGTGGGTGGAAAGCAGAGCCTTTGATAGGACAGGAAATCTGACTCAATAGATGAGTTCTCTTAGTCAGAGGTAGAGGACTGGGTCTGTGAGGTTACAGGAAACAGTCCTCACCCCTCACCTCATGTCTCTCCATCCCTAGGCAGAGTGGCGGGAAGAAGTAAAACTGCACTTTGAAAAGATTAAGTCAGAAGGGACATGTCTGCACCGCCTAGAAGAGGAGCTGGTGATGCGAAGAAGGGAAGAGCTCAGGTATGTGCCTACTCAGTAGGAACCATTTACAACCCCAGAGAAGGGGCGCCAGGGCAGCTCACTCTGCAACAATCATCTGCCCGTTCAGACATGCCCTGGACATCAGGGAGCACTATGAACGAAAGCTGGAGAGAGCCAACAACCTGTACATGGAGCTGAATGCCCTCATGCTGCAGCTAGAACTCAAAGAGAGGGAGCTGCTCAGGTAACTAAGCCCCTTAAACACCTCGTCCCTGGTTTTCACGAAGCTACCCAACTTGGGAGACCTAATGAGGTGTCCGGATCTTTAGGCGAGAGCAGGCTTTGGAAAGGAGATGTCCAGGTCTGCTGAAGTCACACCCTTCCCGCGGCCTCCTACATGGAAACACGATGGAGAAGCTCATCAAGAAAAGGAACGTGCCACAGAAGCTGTCACCCCACAGTAAAAGGTGACTGAACAGGACTGGCAGAAGGGAACCTGGCATGGCAGTGTTTGTCTTTAGTGGGGAGGATTTTATAATTGTTGATCTCGACCTTGTCCTTCCTTCTCCTATCAGGCCAGATATTCTCAAGACAGAATCTTTGCTACCTAAACTAGATGCAGCCCTAAGTGGGGTGGGGCTTCCTGGGTGTCCTAAGGGACCCCCCTCACCAGGAAGGAGTCGTCGTGGCAAGACCCGTCACCGAAAGGCCAGTGCCAAGGGCAGCTGTGGAGACCTGCCTGGGCTTCGAGCAGCTTTGCCACCCCATGAGCCTGGAGGACTAGGAAGCCCAGGGGGCCTAGGAGTGGGCCCTTCAGCTTGGGATGCCTGCCCCCCTGCTCTCCGTGGACTCCACCATGATCTTCTACTGCGAAAGATGTCCTCATCATCCCCAGATCTGCTGTCGGCAGCACTGGGAGCACGAGGCCGAGGGGCCACAGGGGGAGCTCGGGATCCTGGCTCACCTCCTCCACCCCAGGGCGATACTCCTCCAAGTGAGGGATCAGCTCCTGGTTCTACCAGCCCAGATTCACCTGGGGGAGCCAAAGGGGAACCACCTCCACCAGTAGGACCTGGTGAAGGCATGGGGCTGCTGGGAACTGGAAGGGAAGGGACTGCAGGCCGGGGAGGAAGCCGGGCTGGGTCCCAGCACTTGACCCCAGCTGCACTGCTGTACAGGGCCGCTGTGACTCGAAGTCAGGTAAAGTATGGGCAGTTCCTCCTTTCCCTTTCTTTAATCTCCCTGGGGTCCAAGTGCTGTAACCCCACCCAACTATGTAACCTTCCCCAATTCTTAATGACTTTGGTATTTTTGACTGGTTTACACACACACGTACACACACCCATCTCTACTGTAGAAACGCGGTATCTCATCTGAAGAGGAGGAAGGAGAGGTAGACAGTGAAGTAGAGCTGCCCCCCAGTCAGAGGTGAGTGCTGGTATAATGGCATCTTTTGCTTTGGGAACTGTAAAGGACAAAAGCTGTAACCTTGCCTCAATGTTTAGGTGGCCTCAGGGCTCGAACATGCGTCAGTCACTCTCTACCTTCAGTTCAGAGAACCCATCAGATGTGGAGGAAGGTACAGCTAGTGAGCCTTCCCCCAGTGGCACACCAGAAGTTGGCAGTACCAACACTGATGAGCGGCCAGATGAAAAGTCTGATGATATGTGCTCCCAGGGCTCAGAAATCCCACTGGACCCACCTGCTTCAGAGGTGGTCCCTGACCCTGAAACCAGCTCCGTGCCCGCGCAACAACAGGATGTACTCAGAGGTGAGCAGGTGAGTCACGAGCAAGTGCCAGACACTGCACATGAACTGAGAGCTGGTACCCAGTCATGTGAAAATGTTTAGGGAAGACAGCTGTACAGGCTAGAGATACTTAGATACTTAGCCTTCAAACCACTTAAGTTTCCAAGCCAGTTTCTTCCATAGAAATTAAAACAAATATCCATATAAATGGAATGAAACCAGCAGTTCAGAGCATCCAGTATTGGTGTCTGATGTTCAACTGGTGAACTATAAACTGCCATCAGCAAAGCATCCCATCCCGAAAAGTCTATCTGAAGCACGATCTAAACAACCTATAAGCAGTAAGAGAAAAACTTCCAGTGTTGACTGAGGGCCCTGAAGGAAGCGGCAATGCTCACGGCATTTCTACTCTTCCTCACAGGGCCCCAATCCTGAGGACTCAGACTGTGACAGCACTGAACTGGACAACTCCAACAGCATTGATGCCTTGCGACCCCCAGCCTCCCTTCCTCCATGAAAGACACTCTTATTCCTTGTATATAGAGAAATATTTATATAAATAATATATATGCGCCACATAATCAACAGATAGACGGGGCTTTCTTAGCCTTAAATCAGGCTTGAGAGTGAAGGAACCCCCCTTGACCAATTACAGATAAGTTCTAGGGACACTGGCAGCTGTGGAAACGAATGATTCCAAGTACTACCCTAGAGCTCCGAGGGAAGGAAACTGGTCCCTTCTTGCTTCACCCCATTCCTTATGTTCAGCAAGCGTCTAGGCAATAGAAAAGCCAGGCTTGTCTCTACACTGTCCACCCCTGAACACTGGGGGGCAGGAGAGGATCCACTTAAGACTGCACTTTTATTTTCCATTTACTGTTTACACATTTTGCACTTGGGAGGAGGGAAACTAAGGCTGGGTCCTCCCCTCTGAGGTTTCTCAGGTGGCAATGTAACCCATCTCTTCGTCCCTGTTTCTCTGCCCAAGCCCTGGCTTAAGGCCCAGAGGCAAGTTAAAAGACTGATAGCATGTGATGGCTCAGGCTGAAGAGCTGGACAACTGGGGTGCTGTTAAAGTCCCTACTATTATCCTGGTGCCTGGTAAGGGTGGGGACTGTCTTATTGTAACCCCTGTGAACAACCCTGAAATATAACCACTCCATGCAGGCCCAGCTGTCGAGGGTTTTCTTGGTGAATGAATGCAATACATAGTTAACAATCTTGGATTTAAGAATTTGTCTGATGAATCTGGACAAATTACTTACTACTTTTTCTAACATGTCAAACTTCAACATTCTAAGTTAACTTTTCTAAATTATTTCAGGACGAGAATATAAATGGGTTAAAGAAGGCCAGTTAGATTAAGAATAAGGGGCAGTCACTCCCAAGCTTACTGTCAACCGTACACACATCTGTATGTATATGTGCGTGCTTTATGTGTGTGTGTGCATGTATACATACATATATATGTGCGTATATGTATATGTATACACATGCACATACATACATCATCTTCCTGGCCGAGCTGCATAGACACATTTGTTGCTCTACAATTCTAGGGTGAATGTTTGTAACTGCCATCCATTCCTCATGAACAAATCTTCTAAAGGCCACGCAAAATTATGGCAGGGAAAGACCAAGGACAATTAAACAAAAGAACAACAAAAACAAAACATGGAGTGGTAAAACAGAAGAAAATCTTAATTCTATTCAAACCCAGCCAGGGCTCTGTGAAGGTTTAAAGGTATAAAAATAACATCAAGACAGGAATAACACCCACATAAGTCACTGTGGCATCCAGTTTCTATTCACAAAGAAAAAGCTCCAGTCCATCTTTTAATTTTTTTTTGAAAAATTCCTGACATTACAGAACTAAACTGAAATGTATTAATATTCCACTCTTACATTTCCATGACAAACAAAAATTCATGAGCCAAAAAAACCCCAAAAAAAAAGGAAAGGGGGGGAGAAGCTTATAAAACTAAATATGGATATCTCAGCGTAACTGCTGAACAGAGAAAGAATTAAAACGCTTTTAATTAAAAAATCATGAGTGAATGATAAAGTATGTAGAAACTGAAAATTTACAAACTATTTAAAACCTGGAATCGCTGACTGTTCAGAAACTACACAGATGGATCATGGGTGGTGGTGAACAGCAGAAAGGGATTATGGGTGAATCTGCACTGTTCTAGCTGCTCCCCATGCCACCTGTCTCCGAGGAAAGCCTGTAAAACAGAAAGAAGAGTCGGTCAGTTTACCCAGTTAGAATCGGTAGTTTACTAACAGGGCAGGCATTTCAAGGTTTCTTAAATTAACTGTAATACGATGTGGTGTGCGTGTTTTAATACCATTACAATCTAGCTTCCTGAGGCACTCATTTAACAAAGCACGTCATGTTGGTGACACTGTCTCCTTAAGCTTTACCCTCGGAAACTGCTCTAGTGTTTCTAGAGCTGTACCACGCATTGTTGTTGGGAGGGAACACAGAAACTTGTTTCTTTACTGCTCTGCTCACCCCCTTCACACAACAGTGAGAACACTAGCCTCCAGAAAGATAAATCTCACCTCATGTGTTTACAGCCTATGTAGCTCTATCAGTGTGAAGGAACTGCATTTGAAGACATCACATAACTTTAAATACTAAAGGGTGTAAAAGGGAAGAACCAAGTATAGAAACTATAGTAAAGAATTCAGTTATTGTTTTCAAGCTTAGATTTCATTACAAAAATGAATAATACAACAAGCAACAGGGCTCACTCTTCAAAACCCAAAACCTATGGCCTTCTTACTGTGCCAAATCCTCCTCATAAACATACCTAACTACAGTGCCTTTCTACGTCTGTTTTAAATGGGTCATCTGAGGTTCCGGAACCAATTAAACTTTGAAGGAAAGGCATTTAGTATACTTCACTGAAATTAGGTAGGCAGCAAAATACCTCATTTTGAAGCTAACTAAAAGTCTCAGTTCCACACCATAAGCTCAACTTCACTAAGAGGTGATTGACATCCATTTGTGCTGTTTGAGTAACACGGTATTGCACTAAAGTACGAATACAATAAAGGGGGATTGTCCCAGAAACCAGAAAGGTCATCCTTCACTTAAAGACTGTTTTCATTAAAGTCAGAAATGGTTTCTGTTGTCTAGCACCCTGATTGTGCCTAAACATTAAAAACATATATGAGATCTTCAAAGCAAGGGTCAGGCTTGCTAAGTACACTTATAGGTGAAATTCAATATAAAGGGAACTATTTCATTCTTTGAAAAGTAAGAAGGGCTACAGATATGGCTCAGTGAGTTCCCTGATGAAGCAAATGCCAGAAGTGGCAGTGCACACCTGTAATCTGGGATGCTTGCTGAGTATATAATCTAGTCAGCCAGTCCCAGGTTCAAAAGATCTCATCTCAAAAAATAAGTTGTAAGGGCTGGAGAGATGGCTCAGAGGTTAAGAGCACTGACTGCTCTTCCAGAGGTCCTGGAGTTCAATTCCCAGCAACCACATGGTGGCTCACAGCCATCTGTAATGAGATCTGGTGCCCTTTTCTGGGCAGCAGGCATACAGACAGACAGAACATTGTATACATAACAAATAAATAAAAAAAATAAAAAATAAATAAGTTGGAGAATGAGGAAAACAAACATGTTTTGACTTCCATTCACCCACATACAAGTCCCATATGTGTTCACATACATGATACACACAAAACAGGAATACATGGGCTGTGGAGATGGCTCAGTGGATACAGTGTTTGTCATACAAGCGTGAAGACCTGACTTTAATGCTCCCAGCAGACCAAAACAGTAACAGATAGTCCAGTGCATCTGTAGTCCCAGCACACCTAGGACAGATCAGAAGCAGAGAAAGGACAATCCCTAGAAGCTGGAAAGTCAGCTGTTAGCAGGATAAAAAAAAAAAAAAAAAAAAAAAAAAGACCATCTCAAACAGGGTGGAAGACAACCACTTGTGCTCTATGGCACACATGCACCTACACAGCACATGGGCCCAAGAACAATACCATGGACACAAATACAGCAGATTCTTACCAATCTCAAAATAAGATGACCCTAGGACAAGATAAACAATGAGCTTTAGGGACTCAAGAGACAGTTAAGGGGTAGAAGCCCTTATTAAAGCTCTTACAGGGACCTGGATTTGGTTCACAAATGTCACTTGGTGGCTCACATTGTCTGTGACTCCAGTTTCATGGGATCCAACATTTTCAGGTGCCCAAGGGCCCTGCACACATATAATGCACATACATACACACATCAAATAAGTAAAAAAGCTTTGAATGATAGAGCTTTTGTAGGTAACAAAGGTTCCATGGAACTGGTTAGTTTAAATCTAGTATCTTAAACAAAAAACCCTACCATATAGGGTGGAAGCACAGTGGCCACATATAAGCAGCTCAACAACTGTCCAGCACTCACTATAAAGCCTAAAAATTTATAAAGGGCAAGATGCAGAGGGTGAGCACAGAAGAGAAATCTCAACCAGAAACACATCTGACTCATGACAGTCAAGTCCCCTGAATATCTGGATTCCATCCCAGCAATTCTTTATTGGGGATATCTGTTAGATATCAGCTAGGCACCTTTAATCCCAACACTTGGGAGGCAGAGGCAGGTGGATCTCTGTGAGTTCAAGGTGTGGTGGCGCACACCTTTAATCCCAACACTTGGGAGGCAGAGGCAGGTGGATCTCTGTGAGTTCAAGGCCAGCCTGGTCAGACGAGTTCTAGAACAGCCAGGAGCTGTTACACAGAGACACCCTGTCTCAGAAAACAAAAGGAAAAAAAAAAATACAAAAACAACAAACCCAAGCCGGGCGGTGGTGGCGCACGCCTTTAATCCCAGCACTCGGGAGGCAGAGGCAGGCGGATCTCTGTGAGTTCGAG
>NC_022017.1:1802763-1819357 GCF_000317375.1 Microtus ochrogaster
AATTTGGTTACTTAGCCGCTACACCTTTAATTCTCGCAGTTGGAAGTCAGAGACAGGTGAATCTTTGAGTGTGAGCCCAGCCTTGTATACAGAAAAAGCTCCA
The DNA here is from genome assembly GCF_000317375.1 of Microtus ochrogaster. Lineage (NCBI taxonomy): Eukaryota > Metazoa > Chordata > Mammalia > Rodentia > Cricetidae > Microtus > Microtus ochrogaster. The sequence goes on from NC_022017.1 coordinate 1,802,867, forward strand.
GGACAACCAGAGTTACACAGAGGAATCCTGTCTCTTTCCTGGAAAAAAAAAAAAAAAAAAAAACACAACAAGCAAAACAAAAACAGAAGCCTTCCAACAGACAAGATAAAATTAAAAATGAAATCCCTATGGAGATAGTTATCAGCATAGTAATGTCTGAACTATAGAGAGTTGAACCACTCAGCATAGGACACTGCTATCACCCTGACCCAGGGTACGTTGAACACAAATGTGTAAGGTCACCCTAACACTGAAAGGTAATGTAGTACGCAAGAACAGCCATGTCTTTCTGCTGTTGTTCAATATCACTCTAGGCTGGGAAAGGCCATCAGAAAAAAAATAAATCTACATGGAAACCTTCACAGTAAAGAAAACTCACAATATGTGCATGGGTTGACAAGAGAATCAAACGGCCTTCTCACCATATGGGATACATTGCTCTTCCGTTTTTGTTCTCCAATGCAAGAGAATAAACCCAGGAGCCAGCAAATATTGTACCACTGCTGTCAATCTGCAGCCCCAGCAAATCATTTTCCTCTTTTGTGGAAAATACTTGTAGCTCATCTTGATTTAAAAAAAAAAAAAAAGCTGGGCAGTGGAGGCGCACACCTTTAATCCCAGCAACTTGGGAGGCAAGAGACAGGTGGATCTGTGTAAGTTCGAGGACAGTTTGGTCTACAGAGTGAGTTCCGGGACAGGATCCAAAACCTGTCTCAAAAAAAAAAAAAAACAAAAAAACAAAAAAACAAAGCAAAACAACAACAACAAAAATTTGGATTTACCCATCGTAAACCACACCATTCCAGGTCCTGGGATCAAGCTCCAGTATCAGAAAAAAGAGAATTTACACACCAGGAGCTAAGTGTGTAAAAACACAGCACAATTATTAGTTCTGGGTAACCACGCATGTCATAAGTATATTCTCTTGGGGCTTCTTTCCTAGATCCTACTGAACAGTCCGTAAAGTCCATTCAAATCTAACCGTATCTTTCACTCATGATAGTGATGTTAGTGAGAGAAGGGCAGGCAGGAAATAGAATAACTATTTAACATGCTCAGAGATAATTGCTTCCTAACATCCCAGAAGATATTTAATAATCCCCTAATGGAATATAGACAGTAGCTACCTTTGACATTGACCACTGTCTATTATTATGAATAAAGATGTAAATCCTATGTGTGCCTTTGAAATAACCACTCACCAGAGGAAGAGCTGGGCAAAAGACACCCTTGTTACCAACTGGTGTTAGCAATCATGAAGACTCTTTAGTATTGAAGCTACTGAAGGCCCTTCTACTTGGGAATATTGGCAAAGGGTTACAAAATTCATGTGGGATGCAAAAAGGCCCAAGTAGGCTCCACAGCCATCGAAGCTTATAAGGCACAGATCACAAGTCCCCACCCCTTCACCCGTTACATCACACAGTGAGCTACGGTTCTTACTGTGGCAACTTTATTGTAACTAGAGACACAGATTTGGCCAAGGCCAGCTGACAGCTTAACCATCAAATAATTTAAAAGTTTTTTAAAAAAAAAAAAAAAAGGAAAGGATTAACGGAGAAGCTTTTATTCATCAACACAGAGCCTAACACATCATTTCTATATTGCAAGGCAGAATAAAGCTACAAAAATGTAACAGAATGAGGGAGAGTTAAGAACTGGCTCTAGATAATGATTTCAATCAACAAGTCAGACTCTCAAACAGGCACTGAGCTGTAAGACCTAAACCTAAACAAGAATTACCCATCCCCACCCCCACCCAGATATCCCCAAAAGTAGTAAAAAGAAAACGGTCACAAGCTCACAATAGTTTGGTTCTCACCAATGTTAACAAAGAAAAACAAGATGAACCAACACTCGAGGAGGTGCCAAGATATGCACTCAGTAGGGAGAGAATCTCTGTTTCTCGCCTTTCAGTTTGTTAGTTACACATGGCACAGTAGAGGTGGTGGTGGTGGTAGCTGAAGCCCCGGTACCCTTAGCAGCAGACACAACATTTAGAGCCAGGAGAGGGATGGGTTTCATGCCAAGCAGACTGGAGACACAAGGGGCGGTCGGAAGAGGGTTGGGGAGGCTGGAGGGTGCGTCGGAAGTCCCCGCTGTGGCGAGCGAGGGGGTGGTGGTGGAGGAGGAAGAAGAAGAAGAAGGGGTGGAGGGTTGAGAGAGGTTGATGCTGAGGTGATCAGGGATCGTGACGGAGGCTGTCTGGGAGGAGGGTTTAGCGTTTTCTAAACTGTAACAGAGGAAAAAAGGAACAAAAAAAAGGGTGGGTGGAAGGGAAGACCACAACAGGGAAAAAGTACAGGACAAAATCCGCTTCAGTTCTATTAGTAAGTGCCTTTGGCTGCCAATTAGGAAGGTATACTACCAATTTTTACCAAACTCTTTTAGCTTGTGCCCACCCTCTAAATATTTGTATCATCACCTTCCCTCCTACACACAAGCTATGTAAACTGCTCTGGTAAAGACAGATCTGACAAGACTGAGAAGGAGTCACAGAGCATACACCTCCCAACCCACAACAGAGGAAAGTAGTCAGGCCTAGTGGCACAGCTACTATGGAAGCTGAGACAAACATCAGAAGCCCACAGCCTGCCTGGGCTACACAGAGAGTTTAAGAGGCAACTTTAAGACCCTCTTTCCAAAGAAAATCAGACAAAGATGTCCGGGAATTACCTAACACACACTAAGAGCTCTAAGTTAAGTCCCCAAAAGGGTTTAAAGAAGACTATTATTTGAATGAGATAACCTTGTAAACCAAACAAAAATCAGTTCATACAACCGAATTTTCAGTTTTGCACTTAAGTGAAGGATCAACAACTCAACAATTACTTAAGAACACCACATTGTACACTGCTGCTGTTCGAAGACTTTCAGACAGGGTCTTCCTGCGTAGCCCAGGCTGACTGCCAACTAGAACCTCTTGCCTCAGATTCCTCAGTGCTAGGATTACTGGTGTGAACCATCATGCATACCTAAAATTTTTTTTCTGTAGTTAATATTAAAGCCTATTTACATCTGCACAGCAAATGAACCAAAATATTAAAATGGAAGGAGGCAAAAAGGTCAAAGTAGATCACTAACTTCAAAGAATGTAGCATTAAAAAAAAAAAGCTAAAAGAACAAGTGTAGATGAGGTCCAGGGAAGCTTCCTGGTGGGAAGTTCTCATTTTAACTGACCATTCCTATATTTTAAAGTTGAAAAAACTGAAGTACTATCACCCTTTGTGGTTTTTTGTTCTGTTCTTGTTTTTGTTTTGTTTTGAGACAGGGTTTCTCTGTAGCTTTGGGAGCCTATCCTGTAACTTGCTCTTGTGGAACAGGCTGGCCTTGAACTCAGAGATCCACCTACCTCTCCCTCCCGAGTGCTGGGATTAAAGTTTGGGATAAACTCCACCATACCTGGAGTTTATTTATTTATTTATTTTTTTATTTATAGGGTCTCTGTGTAGCCTTGTCTGTCCTGAGTGCTGGGATTAAAGTTTGCGCCACCACCAGCTAACCTTTGTGCTTAAAGACAAAAATAATGCATCTTCTAGTCCTACAAAGTCCTCCAGCTAAGCAGGGTCACAAGTATTTGGTGAGATAACACAAACTCCTACAAGGTCACTTCCACAGGAAACTTTCTCCTAATTCCATTCTGTTTAGCTTGTTGAGGGCCGTTTAGTCATTAATTATCACAGTAATGAGCCACATAAAGACACAGAACCCAATGAAAAAAAGCTCGGAGCACAGCAGAAATGCTATGAAGCCAATAATGAAAACAAATAAAAACAGTTTGCTTGTTTTCATTCAGACAGAGCCAAGAAGAAAAGCTTTAAAAGGAAAAAAAAAAAAGGCAGCAACGTGTACATCCTAGAACTGGTGATAAGGCTTTAAAAAGTTCTGACCCACTTTAACCCCAGCACTCAGGAGGAGACAGTGAGTTCAAGGCCAGCCTGGTCTAAAGAAGTTCCAGGACTTCCAGGGCTACCGGCTGGAAAAAAAAGAAAAACAAACAAAAAAAAACTTCTGATCCAAATCCATAGTTTGGATAGTTTCACTCACCAGTTTAATTTAAACAATTCTGTAGTTACTTCAAGTAATGAAGTTTGCTTCCTTACAATGTAGCCACTAACTTATTAAAAACACACCAGTCAGAAAGGAAGGTTAAATTTAAAGCTATAATTTGATCTCCAAGTAAGCAAGCTTACCCAAAGTAGAAGCTAACAATTTCTAGATCCCAAAAGCATTATTTTTGCCATAAAAAACTTTCCTCCAGTGTGAACTAGAAACCAAAGTCTTTACTAACAAGAGTCTGTATAAGATTCCTGCTAATTTACTCAACATAAAAACTTGATGTGTAGTAAAACAAAGTACATCTAGACACAATTCTTTCTGTATGAAGAACTGCAGCAGCAAGGGGAATGGACAAGTCTTCAACTAGGAGTAAAACACTCTGGATGAGCACATGTGTAACATGACTGTGACTCCCTTTGGACACGGACTGTTACTAACAATGTGAGTGAGCAGAGCGAAGGAAAGAAAACACCTGGTAGGATGGATGCTTATTTGACTATATACAATTGTCCTACAACTAAAAGTGTAGGAACAGTACCTACAAATAGGGAAGTAAGACCTTAAAAGTCACTTACAGATGCATGAGAATAACTAGGAAAGAAAAATATCCCTGTAGTATAAAAGGCTGTGCTTTTTTTTAACCCCCCCCAAAAAAAAATTTGAACACACTTCCCATTTGAGAAATATGTTTGCAAAGTAAATGGTAACAGGTACCTACAAGAAACTATTTAGATATATCATTATCCCTAAAATTCAAGTTACTTTGGACTCCAAAACCATAAAAGAAATAACCTGTCTGTATGATGTGTCAAACAAGTAAGACATACTGCCACCCTTCCCACTGTTCCAAAACAAACAATCTATAAAACCCCAATCTGGCTATTTTTCTCTGCTAAAGACAGAAGCAGAGCTCTAGGAAAAGAAACAGGGAGGGAACTTTTGCAATCTCTACACCCTCAAGTAAACCCACATATGGTAATACCCTCCCTCACTACTGTGGCATTACTAAAGCGAAGGAGAGGTCAAACTTACCTGACATTGATTAGATACTGAGCCAGGCTGATGCTGGCAGCAGACCCAGTGATGGTGACCTGCCTATCAGTAGATCCTTCCACTGGGTTTGCAATTTTGATCTGCGCCCCAGACATCTGACGTATCTCATTGATTTTGGCGCCCTGACGCCCAATTATGCAGCCAATCAACTTGAGAAACAAACAACAACAAAAAAAAGCACACCAAATTAAGAGCCGAACAGCTACACACAAGACCACATACCAATCAATTTCTACACCCTGTGCTTAAATTTGCACTCTCCGACCTTCAAGTGTATTGCTAGCAAAACCTTCAAAATTAAGGTCTCATTTAATTTCTGAACCATTCATGTGATTAACTATAAATCAACGTCAACTTCAGGCTAATTTCTCAGTCCAACCATTAGTTTTTGCGTATATCCCCATAGTATTGCCTCCACTCCAAAGACAAAATAAACAGAACCATACTGATAATGAACCTAGCATGCTATCTAGTGTTGGGCCATCAAAATTCGTGAATTCATCCTGACATCATCCCTCCTCCCAGAGCACAAAGTTAAATTCGGATGCACTTTTGGTCTCACCACCTTCCAGATGTTTTAAGTAAAAGGCAAATAAGAATTTCTACAGGAGAGAAAGAAGTTCTGTGTTTGAAAACTATAACACAGTTAATTCTATCAATTCTCTCTAGCAATATTTTCCTCAGGATTCTAACATACTTTATACTTACATCATTTGGAATGGTGAGTTCATGAGAAGTAGTTTGAGCAGATGCATCCAAACCTGCTAAAAGACAGAAAAGAGCAACAAAGTTTAATGCGCAGCATGCAGAATGAGTGATCTGCATATTAAACTAACAGAAGGAAATAAGCTGGAAACCAGCATTGGCTGTTGGGGTTCAACACTAACTCTGAAACCCCCAAGGAGGAAAGATGGGAGAGGGGTATCAAAATAATGCTGCAAAGATTCTCCTGTACAATCAGAAGAGCTGATTTCATGCCATTTCCTGCAAAGCCCAGACTACAGGTGTAGGGAGATAACATGGGGCAGAGTGTGGTATTCTTAAACAGGAGCAAAATCTGAACACCAGAGCTCCTATACATCTACGTCTTTTCTGATTAAGATTGTTGTTGTGTCCTGGTTTTATTTCGCCCAATGCTCACTAGAATCCGTGCCAATTTCATTCCTGTTACCGGGTATCATAGACTCTTGGCACATACACTGAATTGCTTCAATTATACCTGTATCAGAGTAACAACCTCCATCTCTATCCTCCCAAGCTAGACTTAAAGATCACACAGATTAAATGCCAATAAGTTTGAGGGGAGTTTATTTCTCCAGTCTTTTGGTCTAATTCTTCTGGCTTTTGTTTGGTTTTCCAAAGAAAAAAAGAAAAGAAAAAAGAATCCCATCATAAACCCCCTACCCATCCCTAAGAACACCAGGACTGGCCTTTGGCTGGCGAACCCTTGCAGCTCTAGCCCTGCTCTCAACTACATTTTAGAGGGTGGTTGGCCAGATCCATCAAGGGACCCTCGGGGCACCAAGCCCACCTCTGCTCTCTCAGCTCCTCTCTACCATATGCATGTAGCTGGTATGGTTTATGGGCAGTGAAACAAGACTCCCACCAGTTTATTAATATAACAGTAGAATACTACAGATTTTTTTTTTAATCATTACCCCAATAGCCTTTCACCTCTGGAGAGCTGGATTCAATGCCTGTTAAGATACAAGTGAAAATGAGTTTGGTGGTCTCATTCTAACCCTATCGGACAAGTTATCCCTTATACAAAAAAAAAAAAAAAAAAAAAGAAAGCCCCAAAACAAAAGAAAAACAAAACCAAAAATACACTATATACTTTGGAACAAATGGATTGTCTCTACCCAAGTCTTGTGAACACCTGGTGGAGAGAAAGGGGATGCTAATCAGATCAAGGGGCCACTATGAGGTAGGTACTAGAAGTATCAGTCTAACCCTTTCCTGACAAGCATCCCCAGACCTCACCCCAAATGTTCAGGGCTTTTTATTCTTTTATAATTAACTCACCCCAAATGAAAACCATGTTAACAAACACATTACCTCCTTTAGCCATAGTAGATCAACTTTATACCAGCAGGTGCTAGATGATAATGAAGTTAGTTTTAAACAGTTGTCAAGCTGAGACCTTGGGACTGGCCTCTGTCTTGTACTACACCTTACAAAAATAAACACTAAGGTATCCATACCACTGAATCCGGTGTTGCCATGGGTCATGGGAAAATGAGACTGTTGCATTGCCAATTGGTGCAGCTTGGTCAACTGCAGAAAGGAAAACAGGAGAGACCAGCATTAGAAGGGTAACCTAGTCAGCACTCAAGCACATCCAGATGGGAAAATGAACACAGCTCCTGCCTCCCAAAGTTGATGCTACTATTCCAATGGTAACAGGATAAGAATGGGGCTTACAGTACAATCCAGAGGACAGGCAGAATACAGGACAGTAGGGTTAGAAATAGAAAGGATGTCAGTACACAAGAATGAACGCATTGGGGTGTGTGAAGTGAAAAGGAAGCAGTAACTCTGGCCCACAACCATCCCCTATGGACTGTTTAATGAAGGTGTAGGCAGCCATTGGCAATGGCTGCCCCAGGGACAAGCACAGACAGGCTAGGTAAACAACTGTGCAGTGGGGCTAGGGAAAACACACCATGCAGGGTTCCACCAGTATTGGGAAAAGGGAAGGAGATGAGGGGGGCAGGGAGACTGCAGGGAGGAGAGAAGCTTAACAAGAAACCAAACTGGGCTTCACCCTCAACAAATCCTTTCCCAACTATCTTAGTGGTAACACACAGAAACCTGTCCAAGCTGGTGACAGAACACCCTTTTCCACCCTACTCCACACTCTACTGAAGCTGAAACTAACCAAGACTCAACTTCCCAGACCTAGTACTTGGCACCTGTGAGGGTTTTTAATGATGAAAGAAGTGTGCAAAAAAAAAAAAAAAAAAAAAAAAAAAAAGTCCTTGAATAAAAATCTAAATACCAGTACTTTTAGTAAGAGGTTCTTCTCAGTAAAGTTTGAGTTGAATTACAACAATTAGTTTTCTAGTTTCCCTCAATGCCTGTTCTAATTTATAATCTCAGAATGAGAAGTGCCTAAAGGCAAACCCGACCTCCCATTCCCCAATGGGAAGCACACTTTAATGACAGTTTGAATTGTGCCAAGATATTAATAGTGCACCATAGAACATTTCTCTTAGAATAATCTGAAACACAGCTTAATAATCTGATAATGTCTAGGGGTTACAGTCAAAGGCAAACAAGCTGATAATATGTGATTCACTTTCTAAGCTGTAACAACACCATTGGTTCAAGACCCAACTTACTCCTGTCTACTAGGGAGAAAGGAATCAAACAATTTTGGATAGAGAGGGAGTTTTTCAAACAAGAAGTGAAATCAAAACTTACATCTGGCTGTGGAATGGCATACTGTCCTTGAATGGTATAGGCCTAAAAAAAGGAGGAAAACAATTCCTATTAAAAACCAATCACGGACAGCCACCCGGTGGGGGTGGGGGAAGAGCAAATTTTCAACTAGCCAGGAAGCCAGAGTTGAACTAGACAAAGGGAGGCATATTGAGACAGTAAAGGGAATCTCACAAATAGTCAGACCTGAGCTGGCCTTCTATGAACCCTAAATACAGCAACTTTATTCCACAGATCCTCTTAAAAGGGTCTACAAGTTCTCTTCGATTAAGGTAAAATACACACGTCAGCTTTTAACCTAAAATGTGGAAAATAAAAGCAATGGCTCAACTGACCAATCCCCCTACCCCATATATTCAATTCAAGATAGTAATCACACTAATATGAATGATTTATATCTACACAAACCTGCACCATATATATTCAACATTGCCTAAGACCCTAAATTGACAAGAAGCTAGCTAGGTCTCTAATGCCAGGGACCTGACACAGAAGCACTGGGGAGGGGGAGGATCAATTTGCTAAGTCCTGTCTTTCCTGCCCCCCTCCCCTATCCCTGCATAAAGGCACTTGCAGCTCCCACTATGCCCTCCTCCCCACACCATATCTTCCCAAAAAGGGAGCTGGGTCTTTAGGAAAATTGGGTTGGGGGGGTGACAAGGAAAGGAAAAAAGAAGGAATGGAAGGGAGTGGCTGGTTACTTAATAGAATGTGAACTTTCTCACATCAGTTACAGTGGCGAGGACCCCCAAAAGTACATCCAGGTGGGGATGGGAAGGTGAAAATGGGATGGGAGGAGTGGGAGAGGGAAAGAGGGATTGAACAACAGCAACCAAAAAAAAAAAAAAAAAAAGAAAAAAATTAAAAAGGAAAAAAAAAGGTTGGCGTTACCATCTGGTGGGCTACGCGGCCTGTGTGAAATGAGGTGGGGAGGTCAGTCCAGGTCCCCGTGGACAGATGGTGTCCACAGCACAAAAATCACCAGCGCCACTGGCCCCCCGTGTGTTGGCAGTCTCGGCTGAGGCGGAAGGATTGAGTGAGCCTTGGAGACTGAACATCCCCTCTCACCTCTAGAGGTGGTCCCTCCAGGTCAGGGTTGAGGCACATGGACGGGGTGGTGTGGGGAAAGCTCGCACTGTCGCTGCCTGTGCTGTACCTGTCCTGTGGATAAATAGAGGATTTCAGTCTCCAGGGCTGTCAATCCGGCACCTTGTCACCAGCATGAAATTCACACACAAAAAAAAAAAGTTGTTTATTTTTTTCTTTTTTCCTTAAAAAGGAGCTCACGACACAGATTTAAAATGAGCTGTAATGAGTGAATAAAAAAAAGTTACCTAGCGGCAGATGATACTGCACAATTGGGTTATATTCAGTAAGAGTGGGGGGTGAGGTAACAGAGCTGATGCTGGTCTTGGTCACTGTAGGATTGAGTTAAACCCCTACAGAACCCACTTTGCCACAAAAGACAGAGGTCCATATGTGGACATTGTATGAACTGGTCCATTTATAAAAAGGCCCATGGGAATGACCCATAACAGGGCAAGTCATGGAAAAAGCTGCAAGCTTTAAGAGGGCAGTTAACCGAGTAAAGGGAGGTAGGTATGGAGAGGAAGAAAAAAGGTACAAAGGGAAAGGAGTGATGGGGAGGAAGAGAAGGATGGATTGGTGACCCAGCATTGGATAACCTAGAGTTCCATGGTTAACTCCTGGGGCTAACCCTCCTGGCTACTGCTTATCCTCCCAACTACTTGTATTGACAAACCTGCTGAAACAAAGCTAATGCTTAAACAAAGTCCTAACACATCTCACAATAACACTGAAATATAACTACTTATGAAAACTTTCAGCGATATAAACTTGTTCACTTTTATTACTCAGTAAAATGTGAGACGATCTCCAAGTTGATACTTTCCTCTCTCAAATGCCTTTCAGACTAAATACAAATATAATTAGCTAAATACAGATGTTTTTTAAATAGGACAGTCCAAAGTGGGAAGGGCACTTTAAGCAACATACCTTCAGCTACCAAAATAACTGCGACTATTTCAACCTAAATCACAGAATTCTAAAAACCTACTTCAGAGTTAACACTAACAATCAGAATACACTAGCACCATGACATTTATCAATACTCTTCTCACACAACCCTAACTTTAAAATAAACCATGTGTCAAAAGATAAATAAATGGTTTAGATTGGTGAGGAATAGAGGCGCCAAGCCCAGCATGCTCTCCCCATCCTATCCTTGAATGCTCCTCTTACTCCAGCTGATTTAAATTATACCATGGGGTTTCAAACCAGTGGTTATGAGTTTAAGAGTCTGGGGGTGAAAGGGTAGAGTAGGGGAGGGGAGGTGAAGGGAAGGGAAAGTTTGTAGGACACTCAAGCTCAAGAGCCTACCACCCCATGCCCCCATGCCATTTGAGACTACCACCCTTCTTTGCTATCATTACTCATCTCTAACATCCCACGCACACAAAAAGCATGAATGGGATGGTGATATAGGGAAAGTAATGACACTGAAAGAAATTTAACTTTAACCCAAACCACCACCAAAATCAATTACTCTTCTGAGTGTCTACAAAACTTCCACTATAAATAAGGTCTTGGCATTCAAAATTTTCTATAGCACCCAAAAAAAAAAAAAAAAAAAAAAAGGCAAATCGAACTATGGCCAAATGTTTTCAGCAAGCATGCAAAGTAGCTTGGTGTGCTGCTGGCAAAGCAGGTATCTAACACTCTCTGTTCATTCTGCCCACCAATAAGAGTTCTCTTACCTGACCACCTGCAAAGATGACTGGAGAACTCGAGGGCTTGGGCCGGTACGGGATGGTCACGCCCTTCGGGGGGGACTGGGAGAGAGTCAGAGGGGAAAAAAACAAAAAGAGATAAGGTTTCAAAGCTGCTTCAGCTGTGTGGCGATAGCACACACAGGTCAGTTAAATAAAAATGACTTCCATCCCCTCAATTACCAAGCTGTACATGATTAGATATTGTAATCTCAAATATCTGATATTTATTATTTGTCTCTAAAGCAACAAGAAACTTCATGGCTCACTAATTTTCACCAAATATGTCCTGAAATAGTTTTAGTCATTATTTCTACACTTGGTTGTTTTCTGGATTTTTTTTTTCGAGACAGGGTTTCTCTGTAGCTTTGGAGCCTGTCCTGAAACTAGCTGTTGAAGACTAGGCTGGCCTCGAACTCACAAGGATCTGCCTGCCTCTGCCTCCCAAGTGTTGGGATTAAAGGCATGCACCATAACCGCCAGGCTGATTTCCATACTTGTAAATAAATTTAATTCATACACACACAAAAATGTATATACTTCAACTGATAATTTTTAGGATCTCATATTTTTGTATAAGTAATAAAATCTAAGTTGGATATGAAATTTCCAAATGTTACATATATGGTTCAAAAAGACACAAGCAACATCTTTTTCCTTTCAGATTCAACTTCATGTAACTCAAAAAAGATTTAATTTCCTTTAATTTCTATTTTTTTTTGCAACAGAATAACAGGACTTCATAATTCACTCAGAAACTGTACCATTTGATATTTTTTTCTAACTATTGACTATATCCTGTTTCAAAATAAAAGAACTATATCAATGTCAAGCGATTCAAAAGGTCAGTTTCAGAAATCCAAAATCCTTGTAGTCTCTTACCCTACCCACAATAGTGAAATTATTCTGAGCCACAAGACTACTTAGCAGATCCTATTTTTGCTCAAAAACTAAGATAAGTCAAAACTGGCAAAAGGAAAATATAAACAAGAGAACTTCTTTCCCCACCCCCACTGATAGCCTACCAGCTCCACCTAATTCTAGTCTTACTAAATATAGATCAGTTCCTCTGTCCCCAGAATCACCCCCACCTCCAGCATGAGCCTGAGGGCTTACCTCCAACATGACCACGCAGATCTGTTTGACACACTCAATGATGGATTGCGGAATGCCAGCAATAGTGATTGCCCGCTCAGTTGAGTTGGGGAGCATATCCCCTGCCACCTGGACCTGAGCCCCTGTACTCTTTAAGGTAAAAGGAAATTAGAAATCAGAGAAAAACTATGTTTTCCAATTCAATTCACCCAATGGCAACTTTAGAATGTGATATTCAATAGACACTCATTACCCCCTTATTACCCCCCTTTCTCTTTTCCCATTCTTCCTTTATCTGACACAACTGCTTACAAAAAGTTAAAAATAAATAAATAAACTCTGATGCTAGCAGAGCACACACAAGAAAAGTAACTGCACTGGATCCCAAAGACGGGTGGACCTCTTTCTTAATGTTCAGTGTCCTTTGTCTTAAGATTTGGTGCAATAAGTCTTCAGTAATGACAGTTTTCAACATGTCGTTTGCATAAATAAAATTTACATCAGATAATTCTACAAACCATATATATATATATACACACACACACACACACACACATTATGATTCATAAGAGCAGCCAAATAAGTTATAAAATAGCAACAAAAACTTTTATGGTTGGGGGTAAGTGCAACATGAGCGACCTGTCTTAATGAGTCACAGCATAAGCTGAGAACCACTGATTTAAACAAGTTTTCTTAAAATGGAAAATTTAATTGACCTAACTTTTTTAACCTACATTAGAAAAAAAATAAATTAACTCTGAAAGAATAAAACTGCATAATGGTCTACATTTAAGCTGCACAAGGAAGTCTCTTCTAAACACTTTCTCTTACCCAGCAGTGACAGCTCTGTGTGCCGAACAAACCCCTCACAGTCATCACCTACCTTTCATACTCTTATTTGAGCAAATATTCCATCAATCCTATTCTATGTCAGATACCATTCCAAGTATTTAAAATTTATCATCAAAACAAAATCTCAAACTAGTTATTTGCACCTATAATTTCTGAAGCTGAAACAGATGGACCATCTGACACGTTTATGGCCAACTTTGGATATAGTAAGACACTATCACCAAAACCACTTCCCCTGACCCACAAAAACACATGGTCCCTGTGCAAAAAACTAACCATCCTGTACAAAGACTTCAAAAAATTCCAACTAGTTTCCCTTCAAAACCATTTAGTAACATTTCATTTAGACATAAAAAATATTAATGAAGAATTGATAAAGAAGCCAGGTGGAGACTGGCTTAGAGGTTGAAGAGCACTGGCTGCGCTTCCAAAGGAATCAGGTTCAAGTACCAGCACCACCACATGGCCACTCACAACTGTATGTAACTCCATTTTAGGGGCTCTGGCTCCCTCACAGACATAACTGTAGGGAAAATACTAATATTATCAATGCACATAAAATAAAAAATAAGAGATTAAAAAAAAGCCAGAAAGCGATGGTATCCACCTCTAATCCCAGTACTTAAGAAGTAGAGTTAAGATATACCTCTGTGAGTTCAAGACCAGCCTGGTCTACAGAGTGAGTTCCAGGACAGCTAGAACTATATAGTGAGACCTAGCCTTAAAAACTGTTTTTAAGGACTTGGAAAAATGACCGAATGGTTAAGAGCATCTGTTGCTCTTGCTGAGAACCTGGGTTTAGTTCCCATCACCTGCATGTCCCTCACAACCATCTGGGACTCCATTTCATGAGATCCAACTCTTCTGCATTCTGCTGACAAGTGGTGACTATGTGGTGTGCATACATACATAAATAAAGGTTTTTTTTATATTTATTTATTATGTATACAATATTGCATCTTGTGTGTATGCCTGAAGGCCAGAAGAGGGCACCAGACCCATTACAGATAGTTGTGAGCCACCATATGGTTGCTGGGAATTGAACTCAGGACCTTTGGAAGAACAGGCAATGCTCTTAACCTCTGAGCCATCTCTCCAGCCCCATAAATAAAGTTTTAAAATTATTTTAGGACTAGAGAGACGGCTCTGTTGTTTACAACTTCCTAATAATAATTCCTACAGATAATCTGAATTCAGTTCCTAGCACCGACGTAATTCTGCTCACAACCATCTGAAACTCCAGGCCAGGGGAATCCAGAACCTTCTTCTGGATTCCAGGGCACCTGCACTTTCATGCAAATATTCACACAGGGTACATCTTCAACCCAGGCTGGGTGGCTCTTGACTTTAATCCCAATACTCAGGAAGCAGAAGCAGGAGGGTCTAAATTTGAGATCAGCCTTGTTCTACAGAGTTCCAGGAACCTTGCCTTGAAAAAGAATCAAAATATAAAATCTACCAGAAAAAAAAAAATTTAGTGGTTCAGTAGGTAAAGACAACTTGTACTGGAGCCCAGCGAATACACATGGTGGAATGAAAAAAACTGACTGTCATGCCACATGTCCTCTGACCAATATGCACACATAGGTGCCTATCACTAAACACAAATAATGGGGGGGGCAAAAGAAAATGGCCCAGTATATAAAATGCTTGTAAGCACAAAACCAAAAATACATAAAAGATAAACAGGAGAATCCCTGATGACTTAATTGAACAGCCAGGCCAGAAATATCTGTCTTGTGGGGTAAAAAGGGAAGGGGGAGAGGAAGCATGACATGGGACATGGTAACACCCACTTTTAATCCCAGCACTGGGAAGACAGAGGCAGATGGATCTCCTTGAAATCAAGGTCAGCCTGGTCTACAGGGCAAGTTCCAATACAGCCAAGGCTACAGAGAAACCCTGTCTCAAAAAAACTGACCCCCCCCCCCGACCCAAGATAAAATAAATGGTAACTATATGCAAAAAGTTATTCTCTCATATTCTGACTCATTACTGAACTAGGCAAGGCTATATCTAGTCCTAGGTACTTGGGAAGGCTGAGGGAAAAATACTAGTAAATTTAGAAGTCCCAGGCTAGTAACATAGCAACGATCTCACCTTTAAAAAATAAAAGGGGCTAGGGAATAGTGCACTGAGATGTAGCTCAATGGGGGAGTATCCACCTTGCATTTGTGAGCTACCATGTCATTGCTGGGTATTGAACTCAGGACCTCTGCAGAGCAGTTAGTGCTCTTAACCTCTGAGCCATCTCTCCATCTCCACTTTGCATTTGTGTGGCCCTGGGTACCTACCTTGGATAGCACAAAAACTGAAATATATGAATTGTGTTTTTATTAATTAATTTATTATGTATACAGTGTTCTGCCTGCATGTATGTATGCAGGCCAGAAGAGGGCCTCAGATCTCATTATAGATGGTTGTGAGCCACCATGTGGTTGCTAGGAATTGACCTCAGGACCCAAGGAAGAGCTGCCAGTGCTCTTAACCACTGCACCATCTCTCCAGCTCCTGAATTGTGTTTTCAAGAAAATTATAACACTTTAATTCCAGTATCATCACACTACAGTCTTCAAGGACTGCTAATCATGATTATCAGGTTAAACATAGGGCCAGACACGTTAAGCAACTACTGTACTACCAGAACCAAATTTCAACACCTCTTTTAATCCTACGTTTTTTTAAAAACTGAGATCTCACCTGGCTGGCCTGGAACTCATTATGGAGATAGACGATGCTGACTTCAACCTGACCCTTCTGCCTCTTACTCCCAAGTGCTGGCATACACCAGCATACTTGGCTCCATCTTGTATTTTTTTAGATAGGGTCTCCTAAATGTCAATGAGCTGGCCTTGAACTTTACATCAAAGGCAAGACCTGAACTTGGAGTCTCCTATGCAGCTGAGATTACAAACCTGAACCATCACGAAGGCCATCTTAAATCTTCACATCACACGCTAAACTTTTCTAGCCATAACACAATCTAGTATGGGTACAAGGATGCACCATTCAGGAGTCAAAGGCTCTCCCAGAGTTCTCTGTCTAAATT
The DNA here is from genome assembly GCF_000317375.1 of Microtus ochrogaster. Taxonomy (NCBI): domain Eukaryota; kingdom Metazoa; phylum Chordata; class Mammalia; order Rodentia; family Cricetidae; genus Microtus; species Microtus ochrogaster. The sequence goes on from NC_022017.1 coordinate 1,819,208, forward strand.
AAAAAAAAAAAAAAAAAATGAAGCTAACAGACATTTGGGGGAGGGGGGAACCAACCTCTCTTATTTCCTTGATCTTGCAACCACCTTTTCCAATGAGAGAGCCACACTGACTAGCAGGGACCACGAGCCGTAAGGTAACTGGGGGTCTGC
>NC_022017.1:1820237-1821675 GCF_000317375.1 Microtus ochrogaster
CTCGAACTCACAGAGATCCGCCTGCCTCTGCCTCCCGAGTGCTGGGATTAAAGGCGTGCGCCACCACCGCCCGGCCTCTGTGTAGCTTTAGAGCTGTCCTGGAACTAGCTCTGTAGACCAGACTGGCCGTGAACTCAGAGATCTACCTGCCTCTGCCTCCCAAGTGCTGGGATTAAAAGTGTGTGCCAGCACCACCCCAGGCCGTAGTACCCAATATTCAAATTAAAAAAAAAAAAGTAGGGTTAAGGGAGATGGCTCAGTGGTAAAGAAAGCTTTCTGTACAATCAAATAAGGAAGAACCCAGATCAGTTCAGATTCCTAGCACCCACAAATGTTGGGTATGGCTGTGATGCCTGCAATCCTACCACTGGGTGTGGAACAGAAGTATACAAGAAACTGAAAGGCTGGCAGTGAGAGATAGTATCTCAAAGCTGTAAGGCAGAACACAATAGAAAACACCTGCTATCCTTCCTCTGGTACTGCAGTGTGGCCATTCACACATGCATATACACAAAGAGTAATTTAAGCTAGAGGGGAAAATTGTCAAAATTAAACCAAAGATATAAATATATGAAGCAATGCAACCACAATCAAACTGAATGTCCTCTTACAAAATCAATACCAGATAGCTAAAATGATTTAAGGTTTGTACTTTTGGCTTTTGTAGCGCTAGGACTTTCATATGCTTACCAATCACTCTACCATCACTCATACCCAATCTCAGATTTCAACTTCCCAGTTTTATTTGTTGAAAATACAAAGCACTATAAAGACAATGAAACCAGGAATTATATCTAAAATGCTCTGAAGTAGAGCTCTGGGGTTGGCAACAGATCAATTCTAAGAGTCCATGCTTTTCCCAGGAATTGTGGCACATGTCTTTAATTACAGTACCAGGAGGCAAAAGGCAGATACCTGAGTTTGAGGCTATCCTGGTCTACAGAGCTTGCTTTGAAGCCAGCCTGACCAGGACAGCCAAGACTACACAGAGAAACCCTGTCTCAAAACAAAAAAAAAAAAAAAAAAAAAAAATCAAAAAGAGCCTGAGCATATGCATGACGCCTTTGGTTCTATTCCAGCAAACAGACCAAACCACAACAAAACCTGTATTGATCAAATGCTTTCCTAGACACTGTATCCCAAACAGTAGGATTTCCTATTGTTATGGCTGTTGACTTACAGAGTGCAGGTGCAGGTCAGAGAATAAATGTGAAAGTGAGCTCTCTCCTTCCACAGTGTGAGTCCCAGGGACTAATCCAACCATTGTCAAGTTTTGGGCAAGTGCCTTCACCTGTTGAGCCTCCTCAATGACCCCCCAAAATTTTTATTTTTTATTTATTTATTTATTTTTGTTGGTTTTTCAAGACAGGGTTTCTCTGTGGCTTTGGAGCCTGTCCTGGAACTAGCTCTGTAGACCAGGCTGGTCTCGAACTCACAG
>NC_022017.1:1822747-1827568 GCF_000317375.1 Microtus ochrogaster
AAATAAAACCAAAAAAAAAAAAAACTTCAAAAAAAGACACTTCTCCACCTAATCTACATGTACTAGTAAGGTGTATAAATTGCTTTTATACAATTCTATGAAGCCAAGAACTTTTCTTCTGATACAAGGTTTCAACTCTGCAGCTCAAAGTAGCCTCAAACTTAGATCTGCCCCATTGCCTTCCCAGTACTGGGAAGATTAAAGGTATGTACCACCACTCCAAGCTAAGAGACTATTACTCAGAGATCTGCCTCCCACTAACTCCCAGGTGTTGGAATCAAAGGTGAGTGTCACCACTGCCTGGCAATAGCATGTATTTGAGCTGCAAATTCTGGAGTAACAGGATCCTGCAGTTTAAAATATAACATTTCTAACCTGGGCAAGGATAAGATTTCAGGGAACACTAAGCATCAACCAAACAGCACTCTTCTATTTTGCTTTCAGAACCCTAGGGCTTTACCTCTAACTTTTAATTATCAGTATCTGCCTGTATATAGAGTTCAAAATGCAAAACGTACAGTTTCAGCAGGACCCTAAAAAAAACTACATTAAGTTCATTCAAGGAAGCAATGGCACTCCTTCAAAACAATTAGTGAGGAAATGTTTCAATGACAAAGTTGGAAAGGGTAGTGTACATTTTATGAGATCCCAATAGTCAGGAAGGTGACACAGAACTGCTGAAGGGTATCTTGAACTACTAGTAGTGCCAGACTTCCACAGTTATCTCAATAAATAAAAAGACCAAAAGAAAGCCATACCAAAAGGGGAGGAAGGCTGGAGAGATGGCTCAGCAGTTAAAGAGCATTGGCTGATCTTCCAGAGGACCCTGGTTCAATTCGCAGCACCCATGACAGCTCACACCTGTCCCTAACTCCAACTACAGGGCTTCTGACACCTGCCCCCCCACAGACATAAACTTGGGCAAAACACTAATGAACGTAAAATAAAAATAAATTATACACTTATAACAAACAAACAAACAAAAAAAAAAGACAGTGGCTGAAGGTACAGCTCAAGTACTTAACAGGCTTACTTAACCTCAGTTTTGTTTTAGATAGGACTGGTAGGTAATCGGAAGGAGAGGCAATCCTAAAACTCTCTCTCTCTCTCTCTCTCTCTCTCTCTCTCTCTCTCTCTCTCTCACACACACACACACACACACACACACACACACACCTCTTCCAGTTTATCAATGATCATAGCAAAGGCTTTGAAGATGGCATTAGTCGGTCCAGCCAAAGTGATAATTCTCTCAGGACAATTCCCTTCTGAGATGTTGATACGTGCACCACTCTGGATAAGAAAAAGAAACAAGTAGTTTTAATAGATAAAACTATTAAACATACTGCAGCTCATGTTTTTTGGGACTCGGCACAAATTCATTTCCTATCTACTGTACTGTTTGTCATTACATCAACCAGAAAATGCTTCCCCCCTTTGAGTGCTACCCCTGTAATCTATCATACAGAACCTTTTCAGGTCAGGGATTCAGTCTAGCGAATCCCACTGTTCTTATAACTTACCTCCTCGCGCATCTTCTTAACAGATTCTCCTTTCTGAAAAAGGAAAAGTCAAGCATGAGCTCCAACTATTTCAGCTCAGACTGACTAAATAGCAATTAGTGTTAAAGTGAAACTCTCTTACCTTTCCGATGATACTGCCAACTTCCTACAATAAAGAAAACATTGGTAACAGGAAATTCAGAGTTCATCATTTTCATCATTATGAAAATTCTAAATGTTCAGCTAACCAAAATGCTAATTATACTTAATTACCAAATCAAAGAAATAGATTTTAAAAATCATGGGGGGAAGCACTTACTCATTTCCTTGCACAAAATTTTATAGTGAAGGTACCAAAGAATTGAGAATCAGAATGAATACCACACCGTTGTGTAATATGCAACAATAGTGTTGGCCCTCAATCTCCAAAAATCAAAACAAATTTTTTTTTCTAAAACTGTAAGATACAACAACATACATCAGAATGTTTTACCAGCCAGCTAGAACTGTTTTTTGGCTCTGCTTGTCTTTCTTGCTCACTGAGGCTTCCTAGTAAAAGCTGTCCATCTTTTTACCACACTCCATTAAATAAGAGTGGCACAGCCAGATGTCCCACAGTGCTAATCTGATGAGCTCCCACATGCTTGTCCGCTTTTCCTGGCCCCTCCCGTACCAGCTACTATGACCCAATTTTCCAAACTGGTGCATACCTTTCCATGCATAAGTAGCCTGATAGTAAGAGTGACATTTAATCCACCTTCAATCACACCGGTGTCCATGTCTAGTAGTTACAGGGAGCTGGACTTTTGAGTGGTCAAGTCTTTGGTCACGGGTGGGAGTGAATGCCAACACTGTAAGAATGACCAAAATAAGAAGGGGGGGGGAATAAATAAAGAGTAATTATTTTCCAGTTATTTTCACTTCACCCTTTAAACTGTTACCTAATGGACTCTTTTCCTTAAATGTTAGCCTATCAGACTTGTAAACACACTCAGCACAACTGCATAACACTTACAGATCAGGTTTTGTTTCCAGTTTGCTCATTAATGATAGGGTTTCCACTGATGACTGGGATGAGAAAGATTCATTCCTTCCACTGGCAATGGTTACGGGGTAACTGCTCAAGTGCACGAAGTTGTACTTCAGCTGAGTACATTTTGAAAAGGACTCAAAAGCAGCTGCTGGACAAGGTTTACTACAGTGAGGGCAAACTCAGCTTGCTGGCTACTGGCATCAACTGGAGTAAACGTAGAGTATACACATAACGGTCTCTAACTCTCAGATGGTGATGGATACCCAATGATTTTAAAATGATTTAGTTCAGAACTGTGGGTGGTACATTACTGATCTCAACACTGTAGGGTTATGACAAGATTGCTGTTAAGTTCAAGGCCACCTTGGGCAATGTATTGAGAGCCAAGTCAGCTGCCAAGACTACACATTGGGACAGTCACAAAGTAACAAAAATAATTTAATCCAGGAGTCTCACTGAAAAAAAGTGAGATATATCCAATATACATTCCACAACTGATGGGGCTCCACAATCCTCCTCTGAATGATTCTGTACATCTCAGTTCTCTCTTCTCCCATTCTTTCTTTCTAATCAATCTGAGGAATTTTCCTTATCCTTGAATGTTAACTTTGACTACCACACACTTCTAAAATCTTTTAACTCAAATACAACAATAAAAACGAAACTGTCAGTGGTAAAGTTTGACTTCACATTGCTTTAAAGCCTCAGTAGGTGACAGATTCCCAGGATGCAGCATGTACTCATCTTCTCAAACAACTCTGCTTGTAGAGACAGGACAATTGGGATTTTGATGTTTTTGCCTTTAATAACCAAACACTGATATTTCAAAAGGACAGTGAAATTTCAAAAGCATGTCAAGTGTATCCATCCCTTCAAATCAGTATCAGTGACTTCTCTTAACTCTGTCCCTTCAAACACATCTTCCACTGTGCTGTGTATTTGAGATCCCCACATCCTTGAGTTGTTTTTGAGACAGAGTCTATGTAGCTCAGGACAGAATGGAACAGGCTAGTAACACCAGGCTGGCCTCCAAACTCAAAGACCAATCTGCCTCTGCACCCCAAATCCAAGCCTTAAACATTTTAAAGCACTTAAAAAGGTGGCTGCTACACCACTCTGTATATGGTAAAGGTCTTCTGATTACTTCAGGATTATAAGTAATTATATAAATGCATTCCAAAGCACAGCAGGCCCCTACTTCCAGAAAAGTTACTTGCTGTCAAAGACCTCAAGTCAACATCTCATGGAAAAACAATGCTTATTGATTAGGTCTGTAAGACTCATTTTTCTCCCCCCAAATACAAGGTATAAACCTGACAGCTTTAATTCTGTATGCCTACTCAAATGATTAATCATTTTAAAAATACAGTAATACAAGTTAAAGAGACAAGAACACCAAAAATTTATCTCCAAAACCATGTAAGTAAAACACGAAGATGCGTTTTTTTTTTTAAAAACTCCAAGCCCTCTAATCTGAGAAACCTGTCTCTTCCTCTCCTGAGTAGGTCAACCTAAGTGTACCCCATCCCGGGAATCCAGCTGTTAATCCCGCAGTCAATACCCCTCTATAAATAGCTCGGTCTGGTTTATAGCGGCAGGCATTTTATAATTTCAAAATTCGTTACCCGAGAGAACGTCAGAGTAACTCGGTAACTGGGAGTCCGCCTACCCTTTAACTCGGCAGCCCCCCTCTCCCCTCCCCCCGGCCCCGGTCATCCAAGCATTTTCCACTTGAAAAAATAAGCCCCCCCTTCCCTTGACTAGAGGGAGGGAGGAAATAAACGGTTCGGTCAGGGGGGGGCGCTGCGACCCAGGGGGAGGGGCCGGGCAAGTAGCGCCTCCTCGTGAGGCTGCGCCAGCGCCTGACCCCCGCGGGGAGCCGCGCTCACCCGCCCGGCCAGCGAGCCGGCCATCGCCTCCCCCACCCCCCTCAACCAACAAATCCACCGCCGCCCCCCCTGGCGCGCGCGCCCTCCCTGACTCCTGCGCAGCCGCCACCGGGAAGAGGCGGGGGGAGGGGGGAGCAGGCTTTGCGCGAGGCCTACTAGGCCGCGCCAGAGCCAGGGCCTCGCGTGAATGGACGGGCAGGAAGAGAGTAGTGGACGCTCACGCGGGACTACGAGAGGCCGAGGCTCCAGACTACGAACGGAGTCCTCCAAGAAAGATGACACGAGTGGAAACAGAAGCTACTGCCGGGGGCGGAGGAGAAATTTTTAAGCTTACCTGGAGGCGCGAGTCGACTGAGGGGAAAAGGGGAGCGGGCGGGAAGGGGAAGGGCGGGAGGCC
>NC_022017.1:1827668-1832899 GCF_000317375.1 Microtus ochrogaster
TTTTTCGAGACAGGGTTTCTCTGTGGCTTTGGAGCCTGTCCTGGAACTAGCTCTTGTAGACCAGGCTGGTCTCGAACTCAGAGATCCACCTGACTCTGCCTCCCGAGTGCTGGGATTAAAGGCGTGCGCCACCATCGCGCGGCTTTACATCAAATTCTTAACTTAAAAATATTGCTTACTGCTGGGCGGCAGTGGCACATGCACTCAGGAGGCAGAGGCAGGTGGATCTCTCGATTTGAGGCCAGCCTGGTCTACATAATGAATTCCAGGACAGCCAGGGCTACACAGAAAAACCCTGTCTCAAATATACAGGTGTATTTGACAACTGGCTCACTTGGTGGTCACCCTTGTCGTCCCAGGTGTTGAGAGAAGGAAGTAAGAGGAAAGAATTCAAGGTCAAATGAGTTCAAGGCTAGACTGCTACAGCATTTTCTGCCTCTAAACTCAAAAAGTCAGGCAGTGGTGGCGCATGCCTTTGATCCTAGCACTTGGGAAGATCTCTGTGAGTTTGAGGCCAGCCTGGTCTACAGAGTGAGTCCCAGGACAGGCTCCAAAGCTACACAGAGAAACCCTCTATAGAAAACAAACAAACAAAAAGCAAAACAAAACCCCAAAACAACCTACCAAACAAACAAAAAACCCAGAAAATTGGGCCAAGAATATTGGTGCACACCTTAGATCTAGCACTTGTGAGGCAGAGGCAGGCAGATCCCTGTGAGTTTGATCTCCACCAGATCTACACAATGAAGCAATGAAAAACTGCTGGGTGTGGGTGGCGCACGCCTTTAATCCCAGCACCAGTGAGGCAGAGGCAGGTGGATCTCTGCGATCGAGGTCAGCCTGCTCTTCAAAGTGAGTCCCAGGACAGCCAGAGCTGTTTGTTACACAGAGAACACTATCTCTCTCTCTCTCTCTCTCTCTCTCTCTCTCTCTCTCTCTCTCTCTCTCTCTTTTCGAGACACGGTTTCTCTGTGCATCCCTAGCTGTCCTGGCACTCGCTTTGTAGACCAGGCTTCGCAGAGATCCGCCTGCTTCTGCCTCCCTCCCAAGTGCTGGGATTAAAGGCATGCGCCACCACCGTCCCGCAGTTTCTTGGTGTTTTAACATTTTGAAAACCCAGAATATTGCACACTCCTCAAGACAACTATCTTGGTTTCGTTAAAAAGGCAATAAACTTTTTTTAAAATGTTTATTTTAACTCACACGTATGGTTTTGTTGTCTGCATACTACATGTGTGCCTTCCAGAAGAGGGTGTCAAAGCCCCTGGCACTAGAGTTACAGATGGTTGTGAGCTATCATGTGGGTGCTGGGAATTGAACTTGGGTCCCTCTGCAAAAACAGCAAGTGCTCTTAACCCCTGCGCCACCGCCCCAGCCCACAGAAAAGGTTTTTAAGATTATCTTGTGTGTGTGTGTGTGTGTGTGTGTGTGTGTGTGTGTACAAACTGAGTGTGTGCGCTTCCACCGCAGCAGGCATGAAGCAGGCAAAAGGTGACTTTCACCAGGAGTCAGCTCTTCCTTCAGCCAGGCAGGTCCTGGAGATCAGACTCAAGACATCTGGCTTAATGGCAAATGTCTTTTCCATCTTGTAAGTCATCACAGTGGCCCTTCCTTAGAGCTGAAGAGATGCCTCCGTAGTTAAAAGCACTAACTGTTCTTCCAAAGGATCTCACACTGTATAACTCCAGTTACATAGGATACAACGCCCTCTTCTGGAATGCACAGGCACTGCATGCAAGTGGTCCTCATAAGTGGCAGGCAAAACACACATTTAAAAAAGAACAGCAAGGGGCGATGGTGGCGCACGCCTTTAATCCCAGCACTCGGGAGGCAGAGGCAGGCGGATCTCTGTGAGTTCGAGACCAGCCTGGTCTACAGAGCTAGTTCCAGGACAGGCTCCAAAGCCACAGAGAAACCCTGTCTCGAAAAACCAAAAAAAAAAAAAAAGAAAAGAAAAAAAAAGGAGCTAGTTCCAGGACAGGCTCCAAAACCACAGAGAGGGCTGGAGAGATGGCTCAGAGGTTAAGAGCATTGCTTGCTCTTCCAAAGGTCCTGAGTTCAATTCCCAGCAACCACATGGTGGCTCACAACTATCTGTAATTCGATCAGGTTCCCTCTTCTGCCATGCAGATAGAACACTGTATACATAATAAATAAATTTTAAAAAAACCACAGAGAAACCCTGTCTCGAAAAACCAAAACATAAATAAATAACAGCAAGGGGGCTGGAGAGATGGCTCAGAGGTTAAGAGCATTGCTTGCTCTTCCAAAGGTCCTGAGTTCAATTCCCAGCAACCACATGGTGTCTCACAACCATCTGTAATTCGATCAGGTTCCCTCTTCTGCCATGCAGATAGAACACTATATACATAATATTTAAAAAAGAGTATAAAGCTTTAAAAAAAAAAGACCATCTTTGTCTACAGTTCAAGAACAGGACTCTGTAGAGAGACCCTGTCTCAAAACAAAAAACATCAGAAAAAAAGAAAAAAATACCTTGCCATTTGACCAAGAGTAAAGGGCAGAAAGGAAAGGAAGTAGGAAAAAAATTAAAAGCCCCAGAAGAAAAATCAATTAAGGAGCAAGTTTGTGTCAGAACTACCCTGGAAGCTTAGCCTCAAGATTTTGCAGGTGGACCAGTCAACCTGGTGGTGCCCCAACAACTAGAATGCAGTCCATGAGGTCATTGCCCTATTGCATAGGGCGAGACAAAGATCTAATGGTTGTATCACGCCTGGCCAACAGCTACAAACAACTTTGAGAGAGATGCAGGCCTGGGGTTGGGTGAAGAACCTTGATTAGCATGCAAGGTCCTAGGTGTAATCCCAGACACAGAACTGGTCGACAGTGTGTCTCAGCCGGTAAGTATACTTGCTGCCAGGCCTGAAGGCTTTGGTTTGATTCCTGGGTCCCACATGGTAGAACAAGAAAACCAATTAGCCCTTATTGTCCTGATTGCCACACTTATACCATGGCATGTATACACACACATTAATAAAATAAAAATAAATGTAATTTTTTAAGGAGAGGGATGGGATGGAAAGATGGTTCAGTGGTTAATAGCACTAGCTGTTCCTCCAGAGGACCAGGTTCCAGCCCGGCACCCACACAGTGGCTCCCAATCACCTGAAACTACAGTGCCAGAGGATCATACACTCTTCTCTGTCCTCTGTAGGCACCAAGGAAGCACACGGTACACGGAAGTACATGGGGTTGCTTGGTTATTTGTTTGAAAGCAGTCACTGCTCTTGCCCAGGCTCTGGTTTCTGGCCTCAGCACCCGCATCAAATAGACTACAAATCGCCTGTAACTCAGTTCTAGGGGATCTAATGCCCTTTCGCCTTCTTGTACACTTCATGCAAGTGGTGTACATAAATTTCTGCAGGCACATACACATAAACAAAATACATTTTTTTAAATAGAAAGATAAGGGGAGAAAGGAGATAAAGAGGGTAAGGAAGAGGAAAAAAATTTAATAGTATCTAGTTGTGGATCAAGAAAACCTTCAAGCCCAGCGGTGGTGGTGCATGCCTTTAATGCCAGCACTTGGGAGGCAGAGGCAAGCAGATCTTTGCGAGTTCGAGAGTTCGAGGCCAGCCTGGTCTACAAGAGCTAGTTCCAGGACAGGCTCCAAAGCTACAGAGAAATTCTTTCTTGAAAAACCAAAAAAAAAGCCGGGCGGTGGTGGCGCACGCCTTTAATCCCAGCACTCGGGAGGCAGAGGCAGACGGATCTCTGTGAGTTCGAGACCAGCCTGGTCTACAGAGCAAGTTCCAGGACAGGCTCCAAAGCCACAGAGAAACCCTGCCTCAAAAAAACCAAAAAAAAAAGAAAAAAAATTCTCTAAAGCAGCAATGAATAAACTTGCCTAGAATCACAGAACAATGTACTTATCTATGGGAATTATTTCTGCCAGCCAGCAAACTGAAGGTTTATACCATAATTCATGGTTCCTAAAGCAAAACATGACATCTTGTATTTTTTTAACATTTGATTTTCGTTTATGTACAGGAGTGTTTAGCTGTGTGTGTGTATACTATGTGCCTTGTGCGTATAAGACCATCTGAGACTCTGATACTGGTGTTGTTTATTTGGAGACAGGATATTGTAGCCATGACTGTCCTAGAACTCATTCTGTAGACCAAAGGCTGGCTTTGAACTCAGAAGAGATCCACCTGCCTCTGCCTCCAGAGCGCTACGATTAAAAAGAGCATGTGCCTGTCTTGCTATGGTTTTCTTACTGAACAGTAAGTATAGGAAGATTTACACTAAATAAGTGTGGAAAAGGATAAGAAACCCACGAGGTCTAAAAATACAAGCTCAGTGGTTAGAGATGGCTCAGCAGTTCAGAGCACATACTGCTTTGGTAAAGGATCAGAGTTCAGTTCCCAGCACCCAAATCAGGTCGCTCTCAATTACTATACCTCCAGCTCCGGGGGATCTGAATTCATGTGCGCACACACATGATTTCAAACTGAAAACTTATTTAAAGAATGAAAACGTGGGGGCTGGAGAGATGGCTCAGAGGTTAAGAGCACTGACTGCTCCTCCAGAGGTCCTGAGTTCAATTCCCAGAGACCCAGATGGTGGTTCACAACCATCTGTACTGAGATCTGGCGCCCTCTTCTGGCCTGCAGGCATCCATGGAGGCTGAACACTGTGTACATAATAAATAAATCTTTAAAAAAAAAAAAAAGAAAGAAAGAAAACGTTTGAGAACTATACCACCGTTGGGAGCATGGAATGATGCCCAAAATAGGGGTGCAAACACAATGCTTTCAGGGGTCAGGCCACAGAAGTGAGAGCCCACAGAGTGAGGAAGACTGGAGACGGGACCCACTGATACGAGGCACAACTAGAACTTACGTCTTTAGAGATGTAAACACATGCTAGAGTTTCAGCTGAAAATCTAAATCTTTAGGAAATGATTGACAGCTAGCAAGACAGCAGTCCTTCAAATGCCTCCAACCTCTGCTCACTGTCGTAGTTGCTCATATATTAAGACTGGATATTTGCCAAGCAAAGAGGCACTAGGGAGGCAAAGGCAGGAGAATCAAAAGTCTGAAGCTAGCCTGGCTACCCAGCAAGTTCCAAGTCAACCTTAAGCACTTAAAAAGACCCTCTCTCAAGAAAACAAAATGAGCCAGGCGGTGGTGGCGCACGCCTTTAATCCCAGCACTCGGGAGGCAGAGGCAGGCGGATCTCTGTGAGTTCGAGACCATCCTGGTCTA
>NC_022017.1:1833834-1834687 GCF_000317375.1 Microtus ochrogaster
CTGTGAGATTGAGGCCAGCAGGTGGTGTCCCACACCTGTGATCCAGCACTTAGAGTAAAGGCAGGGGCTCTGTGAGATTGAGGCCACCCTGGTCTGTCTCATGAGTTCCAAGACAGCCAGAGCTACATAACAGACCCATTTCAAAAACAAACAAAAAGGCAGGGCTGGGAATGTATTCAGATGTACAGGCTAACATGCACAAAGACCTCACTTTCCTGAGCACTCACAAGCCAGCCAACCTCGCCAAAATTTGAGCTAGGGTTCAGTGAGAGACCCTGTTTGTTTCAAGGGAATAAGGTAGAAAGCAACAGAGGAAAACACCTGAGATCTTACTCTAACCTCCAAACGTGGTGCACTAGAACCATGCCCACACACACACACTAGACTGAGATAGCACTGCGTGCACTGGGAATTCCAAGGCAGTGTAAACAGGCAATGTCAGATAGCCAAGGACACATAAAATAAAAATAGAGAAGATGGTTGAACTGGCTACGGTAGTATTTCACATTTAGTTCCTGTATCTAAAAAGCTGAGACAGTAGGAGTATAAATTCAAGGTCAGCTAGATTATAGAAGAATATCTTGTCCCCAAAAAAACCAACCCTGCAGCCAGGCATGATGACCCGTGCCTGTAATCCCAGCACTCTGGAGACAGCATCAGGGAGATCTGTTCAAGACCTGCCTGGCCTACATAGTGAGTTCAAGGCCATCAAGAGCTCTATAAGAGCATTGAGAAAAATCAAAAAAAGTGGCCTCAGTGGGTCTCCCACTACACAGGAGCACTGCCTTCTCTCGTGCACTGCACACAGGAGCACTGCCTTCTCTCTCGCACTGCACACAGGAGCACTGCCTTC
>NC_022017.1:1835135-1842578 GCF_000317375.1 Microtus ochrogaster
GGAGCACTGCCTTCTCTCTCGCTCTGCACACAGGAGCACTGCCTTCTCTCTCATGCTACACACGCTCTGCACACAGGAGCACTGCCTTCTCTCTCTCACTGCTGGGACATGATGCTTATTGCTACCTGTCAGTTTCACTGCATCATTTGACTATGAAACCCAAGCAGTTGGGTGCACCTATAAGGGATTCCTTTTCTCCTAATCATTTACAATGGGAAGATGTGCTTTTTCTTTTCCAGAATGGCCTCAAACTCAGAGATCCACCTGCCTCTGCCTCCCAAGTGCTGGACTAAAAGGTGTGCACCACTACCACCAGCCCCACCCCTACCCAGCAAGAACCATTTTTAATCCAGATCTTTTGAGGCATGAAGATCCACTCTTAATCTGGGCCACACCTTCTGGACAGATACAGGACATGGAAGAAGGAAGCTCTCTCTTTGACTGCTTGCTCTCTGACAAGTCCATTCTTCGCAAGCATTAGAGCCTTCTTCTTTGGGATTCTGTTGTATACTGAAGACCATTCAGCTTCATGGGCTGAACAACTCTAGATTCTTGGGATCTTCTGTTGGTAGACAGCAATTGTTGGATATAGACTAGCTGGACCAAAACTGATAAGCCAATTCTAATAACTGCCATAAGATCATATATATCTTTTTCTGTAAATTCTGCTCCTCTAGTATCAGGATATCCTATGCCCCCTTCTGGCCACCACAAGAACTGCATGCACATAATGCACACACATAACATGAAAACCAAACACATTAAAATAAATTTTGGGTTTTTTTTTTTTTTGAGACAGGGTTTCTCTGTAGCTTTGGTGCCTTCCTGGAACTTGCTCTGTAGACCAGGCTGGCCTTGAACTCGTAGAGATCTCCGCCTGTCTCTGCCTCCTAACCACCACCACCTGGCTAACTTTTAAAGTATCTTATTCAGTAGATTCAAGGCAGAGCCACAGATTGCTCCCTAAAGTTGATAAAGAACCAGAGACTGACGACGTCTATGATAGTCTGGGCCATCTCCTTTAATCCCAGCACTCAGGAGGCAGAGGCAGGCGGATCTACAGAGTGAGTTCCCAAACAGCTAGGGCTACACAGAGAAACCCTGTCTCAAAAACAAACAAACAAACAAACAAACAAACAAGAAAAGATTAGTATAGTGTCCTCCTCACTGAGGCGCTGGCCTCACTCAGTTGGTGGAAGTGCCTGCCCAGCAGACACAGACTGAGTGCAAGCCCATAAACAGGGCGCGTGGCTCAGCTAGTGACCCTAGCACTTGGAAGGTGAAACAGGAGGACCAGTACAAAAAGTAACCTATGACTACATAGTGGAGCCTGGGCGGTGTGAGACTCTCAGAGGAAGAAAAAAAAGGGACACACTTTAAAGGGTAGGACCAAGAGTAACCAAAGGAGCCTGGGGTGTTGAGCCCAGTCAAGGTGATGGCACAGGTGAGCAGAGCCAGGAGAGTAGCTTTTATTTGGACTGAGAGCCATCTGAGATAACATTTAACTAAGGAACAGACTAGGTTCTAAAAGAGATCTTCAGGGAAGGGGACTCTGGTCCCCAGCAGCTCTGCAGTACCCGCTGCAGTCAGCAGGCCTGCCGCTCCATCCCCTCATGTGCCAACATCACAAAAATACAGGTTCCCATCATAAATTTTCACAGACACCAGTCACAAGCATAAAAGAAAGTAAAAAGGATCACGTGGTGCAGATTTAAAACTGTCTTCACCATCCTGGAAAGACAGTTCCCCTGCTGACCTCGCCAAGTAGAATGACGGCAAGAGGGCAAAGGCAGCTTCGCCAGCCCATAGCCATCTTCTTCCCCTTCTCCCTAGACAGCCAGGACCGACAGCAGGGGAAGCCACAGGCAGGCGTGGGGCAGGGAGCACAAGATGACAGCTGAAGCTTGATGGGAGAATGGAGCTGCTGAGACTCGAGGGGAGGAGGGTCCAGCCCTGCGTTCAGTCAGAGTCACTGCTGGAAGAGGAGGAGGAGGAAGAGGAGGAGTGCTGCAAGGGGAAAGGACACGGTGTCAGATCCAGGGCTGGTCACTCCAGGGCTAGTCTGTGATGCCCCACCCTTTCACCCAAGTATCCAGGAGGCAGGAGTCTCATCCCATCCTGTCCCATAACCAACACAGGAATAGATCAAATTGTCCTCATCTGCCGCACAGAACTAAACATTGCCTACAGATTGAGTTTCTCACTCTCCACCCTAGGTGAGGGCAGGAACACTGACTAAATCAGCGTAGCACAGCTCTAGAAAAGAGCCACTACCTTATAACTCCTGTAGAATAGCTGCAAGGATGGGCAATCACAGACTAGAATCTACACACCTAAGAGAGGGTAGAAACAGCAGCTGTGGGGTTATGCTGTACCTCTAGGCCCAACCAGGCAGGAAGGTGGGAGAGACAGAGAGCTGAAGGGCCCATACAGACAAACTTCCACCTACCCTAGAACATTCTAGAGCATTTCCAGGGTCTCTCCTTCACTCCCCACATCTCTACCAAAGACCTAGGATCAGGAACTAAAGCCCCAATCCACAAAGCAAACATTGTGCATAAAATCTAACTGAAGCTTGGAGACCCAGGTCTGCCCTCTCCTTCCCAAGTCCTCAAGGAAACTCCCTAAGTAATAATTAGTATCCCTGTGAAAGGAAGATTAAAATCCTCTTTTACCCTAGGTTTTGTTGGAGGCTGGGCCACAGAAGGAATACTTAACACCCTGGAATGCGGAAGGAGATAAAGGAAACCATGGCAGTAAGGCCATGTTTACCCTTCTGATAATTAATATCTGAGGTTTTGCTTTGTCAGAGACTGAGTCAAGTGACAATGACACAGCCTCAGTGGGTGTGTCCGACCCCAAAGGGATGGGGGGTCCTACACGGCTTCACTTTTCAGAAGTAAGAGAGACCTGATGTCTCGATATTATTAAATTCCTCTCAGGAGGATTCCTGTACATAAAGGAAAAGTCATCTTCCATGCCCACAGGTCACAAGCCCCCTCCAGCCCCGCAGCCCCGCTCACCGTCCCCAGCCAGACCCAGAGGACACCGACCTTTCCGTGCTTGTGTTTTTTATGCATCTTTTTATGAGCTTTCTTCATTTTCTTCCGCATCTTCTTATCTATCACTGTTCCTGGGCCGACCATGCCAGGAGCCAGAGGGTTCACAGGACACATGCCAGGACCAGGTGGGGGGTACGAGGGAGGGCAGGGGCCCGGGGGTGGGTGTCCTGGATATCCTGGTTGTGGCACAATAGGGCAAGAAGGTTGGCACGGAGGGAAAGCTGGGTTTCCCTGGGGAACTCCAGGAGGACAGGGGCCAGGAGGAAAGGCAGGATTGACATGTGGTGGACAGGCAGGATTGGGGCCTCCTGGGCACACCACTTGGGGTGGATATGAATTAGGCCCTGGAAAAAGAACCAGAAAATAAAGATTAGAACTATCCAGAACCTCTGTCAACAAAAATCAAATTTTACTGCTTTTCTTAACACTTAGGAGAAGGAAAACTTGGCAGCAGTGGTCCAAGACTTCGATTTTGCTTAGGGAAGGGGGAAGTTGTAGATACAGAGCCTGCCTGTTCCATTGCAAAATGGGCTGGGTAAGACAGCCCCCAGATACTTACCAGCATGAGGGTTCCACATGTCCAGATGTTAGCTCCAGCCTGGGAAGGAAAAGAGGCAAAAACTGAAAGTCCCGAAGGGGAAAAGTATTTTCTAGAGTCTGAGCCCCACCCTCCAGCCTCCACCTTACAGAGGCTCTGACTAATAGAACCACTATGGCGGAGGTGCGCACGCCTTTAGTTCCAGCACTTAGCAGAGTCAGGTGGATCTCTGTGAGTTCGAGGCCAGCCTGGTCTACAGAGCGAGTTCCAGGAATGGCTCCATAGCTACTGGGAAACCCTGTCTTGAAAGAAAAAAGGGGGAAAAGGGGGGGGGGAAGGGAAGTTCCAGGACAATCAGGGCTACCCAGAGAAACTCAGCCTCGAAAAATCAAATTGGATAGATAGATAGATAGATAGATAGATAGATAGATAGATAGATAGATAGAAATCCTTCCTCTTCCCAGCGCCCCAGTAGCCTACTCTAGCCCAGGGTCAAAACCTTAGAAATTCTATTCCCAGTGTCTCTCCCGCTTTCACTACCTTAAGCCACACCTCGAGACGCCTGTCTCCGGCACTCATTTCCCTCTTACTGGAAAGGTACTGGAGGTCTTCAACCATCCTCTTAAACTCCAGACGCCCCAGGACACTCTGAGAACCCTTGGCAGGGAGCTTAGAAAAGGACCCCTCCCTGGAGCAACAAGGGGAAGGAAGCTCCAGATCCTCAACCTTAGATAAGGACACACACGCGCGCGCGCGCACACACACACACACACACACACACACACACACACACACACACCAAGAAAAGGAAAACGGAGTTCCTAGTTCCCAGACACAAACAGACCCTTAGCTCCAGTTAAGAGGAAAGAAGGAAATTAGGGAGGCCAGATGTCCTGTCACCTACCGAAGACAGAAGACCGAAGACCGCCGGACTTACTGCCTTTCCAGTCTGAGTTCAGACTTCCTGGTCACCCCTATTCATTCTACGCTTCTGCACCGCCCCTATGACCTGGTTATAGGGTCACTCGGCATGATGATTGGAGAACTGACTTGTCAATCGCTGTGGTCCAACTGAACTAGGAGGAACCGGTAGCTCTAGCCGCGAGGCGGAGCCTTTTGGTTTGCGTGCGTGAGGAACTGCAAACGCTGAGAAGTACAGCAGAAAGGCTCCTTAGGGCGGAGCCACGAGCCAAGACCCTGAGCCACCAAACTGTCTTTGGGTTACTGATTTATTTTTTAAAAATTTAAATTTATTTTTCATACGTATGAGTGTTTTGCCTGAATATATGTACGTGTACCAAGTGTCTGCTTGATGACGGCGGAGGTCAGAAGAGATCATCAGATCCCCTGGAACTGGAATTGCTGTTGTGAGCTGTGTGTGGATGCTGGGAACCCAACTGCACTCAGGAGTTAGGCATGAGAAGCAAGTGCTCTTAACTGTTGAGTCATCTCTCCAGTCCCTGTCATTGGTTGCGGTTCTAGACCAGTGAGTAGATTAGGTGTTGTTTAAAAAGAAGAAAAAAGGTGCAAACCTAGCTTAGTAGCGCTTGTCTGTAACCTTGGAGGAGAATCGTAATTCAGGGCCAGAGGTAGCAGCTTCTGGTGGAGTTTGAGGCCACCTTTACTCCCAGCGCTCCGGAGGCAGAAGCAGGCGGATCTCTGTGAGTTCTAGAGCTTGGTCTGCAAATCAAGTTCTAAGATAGCTGGACCTACACAAAGACACTTGGGCAAGGGCAGGGGAGAGCAGGGGAGGGTAGAGGAGGGGAAGAGGTGCAGGGTGCTGCCGGGGGGCTCAGTCGCAAGTCTCAGCATTGCCGTCCTGAGAAAAACACACACGCTTGAAGATGTCCCAGCCTCTCACAAAACTCCTCTGCTTGTCATTTCATTGCTCTGTCCTCTGTGCGGTTGTTTGGAACTTGCTCTGTAGACCATGTTTTGGTTTTTCTTTTTCTTTTAAAGAATTGTTTATTTATTATGTACACAGTGTTCGTCCTGCATGTATGCCTGCAGACCATAAGAGAGCACCAGATCTCATTATAAATGGCTGCGAGCCACCATGTGGTTGCTGGGAATTGAACTCAGGATCTCAGGAAGAGCAGCTGGTACTATTAAACTCCCAGCCATCTCTTCATCCCCCTGATTATTATTATTT
The DNA here is from genome assembly GCF_000317375.1 of Microtus ochrogaster. Lineage (NCBI taxonomy): Eukaryota > Metazoa > Chordata > Mammalia > Rodentia > Cricetidae > Microtus > Microtus ochrogaster. The sequence goes on from NC_022017.1 coordinate 1,840,888, forward strand.
TGGTTTTTTGACGCAGGGTTTTTCTGTGTAACAGCCCTAGCTGTCCTAGAATTCATTCTGTAGACCAGGCTGGCCTTGAACTCACAGAGATCCACCTGCCTCTGCCTCCCAAGTGCTGGTCCAGCAGTGTGTGGGTGTTTTGCCTGCACGAGTCTCAGTGCACCATGTGCAGGCAGTGTCTTCAGAAGTCAAAAAGGGCATCAGATTCTCCTTGGACAGAAGTTGTAAGCTGCCATGTGGGTGCTGGGAATTAAACCTAGGTCTTCTGGAAGGGCAGCTGTTGCTCTTAACTACTGAGCCCTCTTTCCAGCCACATAAACACTTTCAATGGCTGGAACCCTTTCATCGTTATTTTAAAACGATGCGACTTTACACACATTCTGACCTTTTCCAGTCTTTAGTTTCCTCTTATGTACGGGAGGCAAGAGAACTGTCACAGAAAACACAAGCAGGCTGAGCAGTAGCATAGTACCACAAGATATTGTTTGCGGAAGGGGGGGCTGGATTTTGGTTTTTCGAGACAGGGTTTCTCTGTGGCTTTGGAGCCTGTCCTGGAACTAGCTCTGTAGACCAGGCTGGTCTCGAACTCCACAGAGATCCACCTGCCTCTGCCTCCCGAGTGCTGGGATTAAAGGCGTGCGCCACCATCGCCCGGCTGGGGCTGGATTTTGGAAACAGGGTTTCTCTGTAGTTTTGGAGCCTGTCCTAGAACTTGCGCTGTAGACCAGGCTGGCCTCGAACTCACAGAGATTTGCCTGTCTCTGCCTCCCAAGTGCTGGAATTAAAGGTGTGCACCACCACCATCCAGCTTGATATAACCAGATTTTAAAGGTTATTCTGAAAGGGACTGGCAAGATGACCTACAGGTAAAGGCGCATACTGCCAAGTCAGACGAGCCCACAGGACAGGAGAGAACAGACTCCTGGAAACTGTCCTCTGACATGCACAACTCTGAACTCTAGGAGCTGAGAGGATAAGGCACGAGGATCTCAAATTGAGGTTGACCTGAACTACTGAACTACACAGCAATCCAGGCTATGACTGAGACTTTGTTTCTTAATAAAAAATAATAAACAAACAAAGTAGTGTTTTGCTTAGGAAAGGAATAAGCATAAAATAAAGGGATTTATCAAATTATCATCAAAAAGAAGGGGAAGAAAATAGAGAAAAAGAAAAAAAGTAGGTATGGTGGCCCAAACCTGTAATCCCAGCACTTTGGCGGAGAAGGCTGAAGGCTCAGGAGTTACATGGGAAGTTTGAGACCACCCTGGGCTATGTGAGATCCTGTGTATAAAACGACTACATCTGGAATTAACTAAAACCCAAAAATTGATACATCTATGAGGGATTTTTGCTTAATTTGAAGTAGGTAGATCCAGGTCTAATCCAAATCTGGAGGTTAGAAGTCTCACCTTGAATCTGCGCCAGCCACACCTAATGGAAACAGTGAGGGCGGAGGAAACGAAAGCTCTTGCTCTTTGCCTGTTTGCCCTCGCCTTGCTTGCAATGCAAGTACATTCCTTCACTGGCTTGAGAGCCCCATTCTCCCAGATTCCAGCGGAGATGTCCCACCCCGTAGACTGAGCAACTGCTACATTCTCGGACTTTCTGTTCAAAGCCAGCCATTGCTGGACTGCAGCAATTCTCTCTCTCTCTCTCTCTCTCTCTCTCTCTCTATATATATATATTTA
>NC_022017.1:1842958-1850618 GCF_000317375.1 Microtus ochrogaster
ACATAGATAGATGATAGATAGATAGATAGATGGATAGATAGATAGATAGATAGATAGATAGATAGATAGATAGATAGATATCCTATAAGTTCTACTATGCTAGAGAGCCTTGAGTAATAATACATTAGGGTAAAAGGACATTTTACTCTTTTATTTTATTTTTTATTTTTGGAGACAGGGTCTCTCTGTGTAGCCCTGGCTGTCCTGGAACTCACTCTGTAGACCAGGCCGGCCTCAAACTCACAGAGATCCTCCTGCATCTACCTTCTGAGTGCTGGGATTAAAGGCGTGTGACACCACCACCTGATGGAAATTTTACTCTTAATGTATTGAATCAGAAGGAAAACAAGTACATTTTAAAAGAAGCGCTTTTGAAATTATATGGAATGCTTCACAAATGTGTATGAGGCCAGATGAAGGCATTAGGTACCCTGGAACTGGAATTAAACCTCCTAATAGAAGTGCTGGGAACTAAATCCTGGTAACTGAGCCATCTCTCTCCAGTCTCTGACTTTGAACCTTTGATCCTCCTGCTTATGACTCCCAGTGATCACCCGCCTCCACTTTCCCGATAGCGCCCAGGGCTTTGCACATGCTCTGTTGACACTTGACAGTGTGCTAAATCTCCATCTCCACCCCTACACGTTTGCAGACTCCTCCTTACAGCCCTGAAATGTCTCAGTGCTCCCGATGCTCGTGGGAAACTCCTGCCTAGAATTCAGTGCCAGCGTCCTGTGCTTCACGGTGCCCCCCACCATGAGAGCGTCCTGTGCTTCACGGTGCCCCCACCATGAGAGCACCCTCAGGGTAATGACTTCACTGGAATCACTCCTCTTCCCCCAGTGCCCAGCAGGTGAGCCACCATTTAAAAATTAATCCTGGTGGTCCCAGAGAGCTGGCTTAGAGGTTAAAATGCATTTATTCCAGTTCACTCCTCAGCACCCATGTCATGTGACTCATGACTCTTGCTCTAGGAATACCCAATTTCTTTGCCCTCTCCAGGCCCTGTGCCCATGTGTACACACCACAGACACACACATACGCATAATTAATACAAATAAAATCTTTAAAAATAAGTGTTGCTGCCTCGGTCAATAAACCTCATGTGATTACAACAACAACAAAAAAAAAGTGTTGCTGCCTGGCATGGTGGCATACAACTTTAATCCTGCACTTGAGAAAGGCAGGGGTCTCTGTAAATCTACAAAGTGAGCTCCAGGCCAGCCAGGGTTCCATAGTGAGACTTTGTCTAATACATACATATACACATACATACATGCTAGAGCCTCAGACCTGTAATCCCAATCCTTGAGACACTGAGGTTAAGGGCATAGTTGCAAGTTTGAGACTAGCCTGTGGTGTAGGAGGTCCTTCTGTTTGTGTGTTGCTTTCATTGGTTAATGGATAAAGAATTGGCCTAGTTGATAGGATGGAACTTAGGTAGGCGGAGAAAACAGAACTGAACACTGGGAGAAAGAAGGGCAGAGTCAGAGAAGCCATGAATCCTCTGCCTGAGATGGATGCAAGCCACAGCCATGTGGCAATACATATATTATTGGAGATGGATTAAACTAATATGTAAGAGTTAGCCAATAAGAAGTTAGAGCTAATGGCCAAGCAATGTTTTAATTAATATGGTTTCTGTGTGGTTATTTCGGGTGTAAGCTAGCTGGGCGGCCGGAACAAACAAGGGGCCTGCTCCTTGCAACAAGCCTGGACTACATATTGAGCCAAGGCAAGACCCTGCCTCAAAAAATAAATAATAAATAAAGGCCTGAAGAGCAATTACTGTTCTCACAAAGTACCTGTTTCCAGCATCCACATGGTGGTTCACAACTATCTGTAACTCCAGTTCCATGGGATATGATGCCCTCTTCTGGCCTCCAAGGGTTCCTGCATGCATGTGGTGCACATAAACTCATAGACAAACATATATACTATAAATAAAATAAACAGATCTTAAGATAAATAAATAAATACACATTAGAGAAAAAGACCAATAAAAAGGAGACAAGCCCAAGGCCAACAGTGGGAAATCTTTACTCTTTCCTGAGCACGTGTACCCCATGGGCTAAAAACCCGCAGAGAATGACAGCAGCAGGTGTGTGGTCGCCACACGTATGTTAGCTGTATAAAGCGTTCATACAAACTGCTCATTTACACATGAACACTAGTACTGACAGGCTGAGGACTCCTGGAGCCAGGGCCTTGCTGAACACTGAGGTGGCAGGAAGCCTGCTGAGGCCTGCAGGGGAGAGGGGCAGAGCCCGGTGCTGAAGGACAGCTCTCTGGGAAGGAAGAAGCCACCTGCAGGTAAGCCAGGGCTGCCAGGCGCTGCTGCACACACTCCGCCGTCAGCCGTGCTTCCGGGTCTGCGTCCCAGCAGTCTTCTAGGAGCTCCCTCAGCCCCTCGGGGTCCTGGAGGAAGAGACTAGATCAGGCCTGGCCCAGAGTGGACATTGCAGTGCTCACTTCTCCCATGGCTCAACCCCACCCCACCAACCATGACCCCACAGTCTGCAGAGCCCTGCTGACCCCACCGACCCTGACCCCACACTCCGCAGAGCCCTGCTGACCCCACCGACCCTGCCCCCACGCTCCGCTGACCCCACCGACCCTGACCCCACACTCCGCTTGTGGAGCACCCTCAGTCTCATCCCCTAAAGTCCAGGCCCATGAGGTTTGTCCTCTGTGACAGACTCCCTGAATATCAATCAAAGGGTCGACTTTTTCCTCTGAGGATAATTCAGGCTGACAACTTAGATGCTGATGGAAAATTCTGTAGGGCCCTGACCTCCCTTATTCCTGGAGTGCTTCTTGAGGACAATTTCCGGTCAGCATGACTAAGCATTTAACCCTTATTCCTGGAACGTATTCAGTTTCTAGTCAGATGACTAGCATTCTGTTGGTTCCTGTTTTCCCCTTGCCCCACCTGGTTAAGTTCCTATATAAGGGCTTCCCCAAGGATGAATAAACGGCATTCGGTTGATCTCCTTTCGAATGACCCTGGTCTCTCTGTGTGTTCTTTTCAATCTCCAGGCCCTTGCCCGACTCGCGCGTGAACTGTACCAAAGGTGTAACACCAAATTGGGTGTTACAAAATTCCTCTCCTTCCTCTAACCAGTGTGTCCTGCAGACAAAGCTTGCCTTGCATGAGCTAACCCAACAGACATTTGTATGGTAGAGATTTCATGCAGGACAGTGTACAAAAGAGTATCTCTCAGGAAATATCTGGGAAGGACTCTGCACCTTCCCTGCCAGGCAACTCTTCTAATCTTGTCACACCTAGAACCCAGTCACACCTAGAGCCCGGTCACACGGAGAACCCGGTCACACAGAGAACCCGGTCACACCTAGAACGAGACCCATTGTGCCTAGAACCCTGTTCCACCCAGAACTAGCTTTAATTGGTCCACAGCAGAAATGTAGCTGTATAGTACAAAACGACGGGGCACTGGATTGAATTTGGGGGCCCACAGTACTGAAAGAGACACTGTCACGGGGCAGAGCTCCGAGAGGGGGAAAGGCCAGAGAGAACTTCCTAGAGGAGGACACTGAAGGAGAGCTAACGAACGGAGTCAGGGGGTGGCAATATAAAAGGCTCCACGGGAGGGTGGGTGTGTGAGACGTAGAGAAGACAAGGCAAACCGAGGGCAAATACAGCAGAGAAGCCCCTGAAATGCATAGCCAGCCCCCTCCGAGTCCTGTCTGCGGAGCCTGTGCTTCTTACTGTGGTGGGGCAGCTCCAGGTGGACGGGATGCGGGGGCGCCGCCTCTCCTCTACTGCCAAGGCCCAGAGCTCACAGGCACTGGGATTGCTGCCCAGTTCCGCCTCATAGGCCAGTTGAAAAGGTGGTGGTCTGCGGTCTGGAAAAGCATAGGCATTATGTTCACCCACCATGGTTAGGGGCTCTCAGGTAGAAAAACTAGTCAGGCTAGGAGGTAGGAGGGACACTGGGGGTGCAGACTTTACCAGGCCTCAGATCAGAACAGCGGCTCAGGATCTCCCACAAGAGCAGAGCCAGGGAGTAAATATCTGCTCTCTGAAGGGCTGTGCCCCAGTCCTGTAGGTCGAGAGTCCTGTCCAAGAGCTCCGGAGCCATGTACCTCTGCGTGCCAGCCTGGAGAAAATGTAAGGACCAGAATCACCTCCACGGAAACCTGCCCTGCAGCGCTGGTCCACGGCCCGACCGCTAGCAAAACTACAGCGTTGCCACAGCAATGGTTATATGCTCATCAGCATCACCATCATACCAAGCCTCACACTTATTAAAAAACACTCACCTCCAAAATGACAGCTGGGCCTCCGGGTTGAGTAGCGGCTGAGGCAGGGGGCTGGGCAAGGCCAGGGAGCACCAAAGCAAGGCCCAAGTCGCCAATGGCACATGACCTATCTTCCCTAACGAGCACATTCTGGCTGCTCAAGTCTCGGTGGGCAATACCTGGTTTATATTGACCTGTGGAGAAATCCAAGGTTTATGAAACACAGGTCATCTGGTTTTCCTGAGAAGACAGAACAGGACACAGTGATGTGGCTCCTGCCTCCCTGCTGCCGGCTCACTTACCATCCTGCCAGCGCTCCTCATGGAGAAATGCCAGGCCCTCAGCCAGGGACAGAGCCATCCTCAAGGAACTTCCCCAGTCACTGGTGTACTGAGTCAAGTAGTGGCACAGGGAACCCTGGAGAAAAGCAGAGGGAAGAGCCGGGCACATGGATAGGGAAGATCATCCTAGGGTCAGACCCCGCACACACCAGCCTACACCTCCGCAGCAGAGAGAGACGCCCTGGCAGAACCAGGTCAAGACACCACAGACAATCAAGGCCTAAGAAAATGCATCAGTCAAAGTGACAGGAAAAAAATAGTAATTATAGTTGGCTGTGATACTGTATGCCTGCCATCCCAGCACTGGGGAAACAGAAGGAGGTGGCTCATGAACAGGCAGGCCAGGGTGGGTTACAGGAGACCCTGCCTGAAAGTGCACGCACACACATACACACACGCATGCACTCACTCACGCATACACACAGAAATAAAAAATAATAATTTTTGCCGGGCGGTGGTGGCGCATGCCTTTAATCCCAGCACTTGGGAGGCAGAGGCAGGCGGATCTCTGTAGGTTTGAGACCAGCCTGGTCTACAAGAGCTAGTTCCAGGACAGGCTCCAAAACCACAGAGAAACCCTGTCTCGAAAAAACAAAATAATAATAATAATAATTTTAGCCAGATATGGTAGCATATGCTTGTAATCTCAGCACTCAAGAAGTTGAAGCAGCAACTTACTAAACCTGGATGGAGGTGGGCGGTCCTTGGACTTCCCACAGGTCAGGGAACCCTGATTGCTCTTCAAGCTGATAGGGAGAGGGACTTGATCGGGGCAGGGGGAGGGAAATGCGAGGCGGTGGCGGGGAGGAGGCAGAAATCCTTAATAAATAAATTAATTAAAAAAAAAAGAAGTTGAAGCAGGAAGCAGGGGAGGGGGAGGTGTGGGGGAAGAAGTAGCTTAATTCAGTGGTACTGAGTGTTTACTGTGATGCGAGCCCTTCAAACAGGGTTTCCTATAGTCCCCATGTGGACTGCAGTGTGACGGGGTTCTGATCACCCTGATTTCCCCTCTCATGTGTGGGGTATGTGTCCGTGTGTGGGTACACGGTACATGTGGGGGCAGAAGACAGCATGCTCTAGTTGGTCCTCTCCCTTCACCACATGGGTTCCAGGGACTGAACCAGGTCTGCAGGTTCCATGGAAGCACCTTTACCTACTGAACCATCTTGCTGGACCTTTTACCTTCTTTCCTTCCTTGCCCCACCCCCAGTGTTTTAGGGAGGGCCTCACTATGTATGTCTGTAACCTGGGCTGACATGGAAGTCATTAGGGTATGGCTGCCATCAAGGCACGAACTACCACACCTGGTCAGAGGTCAAGCGATGAACAGGAGTGGAGTTTGCATCCAAGCAGTGTGACTCAAGAGTCACTATCACATGCTGACTCAGAGGATTCAGGACAAAGGTAGTGCAGGCCGTCCTGGCCTGGAGGATCAGGCCTGCATAGACATGGGTGGGTAGAGCTAATGGAGGAACAGCTGGGACCAGGCCACTCGTTACATGGTGAGCACCTTTGGGTGTGCCGGCAACTTTGCCCAGGCAGCACTGTGACTCAGGAAGAGGTGATCATGATATAAGGGGAGAAGACAGTAAGTGCCACAATATAACAATAAACTGGATGCCATGGCTGTAAAGCCATCATGACTGCAGTACTGGTGACAGGCAGACGACACTGCCTGGCTCATCCTTTGTTTTCATTAAAAAAAGTCTAAGGGACTGGAGCAACGGCTCAGCAGTTACACTGCCTGCCCTTCCAAAGGATTGAGTCTCCAGCACCCACACAGCAGCTCATCTGGAACTCCAGCACTGCTCTCTCTCCCGGCTTTCACAGGCATCAGGCACACACATGGGTTAAACAACTATAATGTTGTATTGTTATTGTTGTTAGAGGAAGGGGTGGTCTTTGGGAGCATGTGTGGAGGGCAGAGGACAACTTTGTGGCATTCTCTCTTTCCGCCTTTACTGAACTTAGGTCCCCAAGGCTTGCACAACAAGAATCTTTACAGCTGAGCCATCCCCTCCCCTCATGTCAAATCTTATTATTCTTTCTTTCTTTTAAATATTTATTTATATATGTATGCAGCATTCTGCCTACCAGAAGAGGACACCAGATCTCACTATGGATGTGCACTATGGAATGCTGGGAATGGAACTCAGCGCGCCTTGAAGAGCAGCCAGTGCTCTTCTTCCCAGTCCTCTTTTTGTTTTCTTAAGACAGGGTTTCTTTTTTTTTTCTTTTTTTCTTTTTTTCTTTTTTTTTTTTATTTTGTGGTTTTTCGAGACAGGGTTTCTCTGTGGTTTTGGAGCCTGTCCTGGAACTAGCTCTTGTAGACCAGGCTTCTTTTTATTTATTATGTATACAATAGTCTGTCTGTGTGTATGCTTGCAGGCCAGAAGAGGGCACCAAACCTCATTACAGATGGTTGTGAGCCACCATGTGGTTGCTGGGAATTGAACTCAGGACCTTGGGAAGAGCAGGCAATGCTCTTAACAGCTGAGCCATCTCTCCAGCCCGGAGACAGGGTTTCTTTGTGTAGCCCTGGCTGTCCTGGATCTTGCTCTGTAAACCAGGATGACCTCGAACTGCCTCCGCCTCCCAAGTGCTGAGATTAAAAGCGTGTGCCACCACCACCTGGCTTATTATTATTTCTTTGTGGTATCCAATGCCCTTTCTGTTTGCTTTTGACACACTCGACACTTCTTTCTGTGTTTACCCATTCCTACGGCCTGTTTGTTAGTCTATAAAGTCTGTACAATTAGGGGCCAGGTGTGCTTTTGAGCATCTAGCAGCGTTTGCCTTATTGTTTATAACACTGGTTAAAGGAACAGATGAACGCATTAGACAGCTATGCCTGGATATGTATTTAACAACGACTCAGTGCTCGCTGGACGGTGGTGGTGCACACCTTTAATCCCAGGAGGCAGGGGAGCAAGCAGATCTCTATAAATGTGAGGCCAGCCTGCTGTACAGAACAAGTTGCAGGACAGCCAGAGACACAGAGAAACTGTCTCAAAAAGCCAAAAAAAGAAAACAGTTGTTCTTTTTTTTTTTTTTTT
>NC_022017.1:1850718-1853682 GCF_000317375.1 Microtus ochrogaster
TTTGGATTTTCGAGACAGGGTTTCTCTGTGGCTTTGGAGCCTGTCCTGGAACTAGCTCTGTAGACCAGGCTGGTCTAGAACTCACAGAGATCCGCCTGCCTCTGCCTCCCGAGTGCTGGGATTAAAGGCGTGCGCCACCACCACCCGGCTGAAAACAGTTGTTCTAAGGAGAGTGTGAAGCAGGCAAGCAGGCATGGGTGAGGAACTACGTAGCAGCTCATTTCCATGAGCACACACAGGCACAGTGCACATCGCAGACATTTCGGGGTGCTCACCTTAGGATACAGTTCCAGAACCAGCAAAGGCACAGATGGCAGAGGGCCAGGGCCCCCCTGGCCAGCCGTGATAAAGCGCACGATGTGGTCATGTTGTAGGCCCGGCAGCTGGTACACAGCTCGCTCAGCTCGGAACTGGGCCATAGCCCTTGGGGGAAAGGCCTTGATGGCTACCATCTCACCCTGAAGCCTCCCGGCCCAGACGACTGCGTGCCCTCCTTCTTGGATCACCTGGTGGAAGCACTGCACTGAGTGTGGACCTCTGAGATAACATCAGAGCCAAGCTACCCGCCCCCACCCCCAGCAGCACCTCCAGGAGTACCAGGGGCCCCACTCTGCCCTGAAGCACCTGGGAGAAGCACAGCTCAGCCAGCTCTGGCAGTTCCTCACAGTCTCCACAGTCTCTGCCTGCGCCTGGCTCGGGGTCTGACCCACCCTGCACTCCGCAGGTCTTTCGTTGTAGCACGGCTGAAGCAGAAAAGAGCCTTAGGGTAGGATGCACAGGATGGGGGCAGCCAAGTGTGCTATGTGAGAAGAGAGCTTCATAGAAGGAAATTTGGGGCTACAGAGATCCAGAACCGGGAGTTCAGCAGAGCCGCGAGGGGTGGGAGAGATTAGTACCCAGGATGACGCTACACATCAGCAGCGCAAGGAACATCCCCAGCAGGAGCAATGCCATCCAGACGGGGCCACCTGGACAGCAAGGGAAGAGGACATGTGGGTGAGCACTGAACTTCTCCCTTCTGCTTTCCAAACCACCCCCACGCGGGTCACAAGTCGCCTTATCTCCCAGTCACCAGGGCAACCAACTTCCCAAGGCCAGGAGGAGGGAATCTTTGGGTGGGGGTGGGCTGAGAACTGCCCTGGTTCTCTTCTTGTCTTGACTTATGCTCCTGCCCCCTCTGGGCTCTAGTACCCTGGGAAAGGCAGCTACCTGAGGTAGACTGGGGATCCTGGGGGCCAGGAGCCCCTGGGTCCCCTGAAGGAGGCAGATGGCTGTAATTGGCATTACAGAAGTCAGTTCCACAGGAGCATGTGAAGAGAGTAGAGCCCAAGCGGGGGTGGGCTCGGGGGATTGGGTCACAGTGCAGGGACTCACAGCCTGGCTCATCACTGTCTCGGCATCCTAATGGGATGGGATTAGGGGAAGGAGAAAAGGGAGTGAGAGCCCAATGAGACTTGGGGGCAGAGAACAAATCCCGTCTCCATCAGAGACACCCCTTCCATCTGACATGCTGTCTCCTCTACACAGTCCACTGCTCCCCGACCCGGACGTGCCTCTCCCGCCATTCACCTTGCATCTCCACGTGTGCCTGGCCATGAGTCAGATTCCAGATGCCAAAGCAGCAATGACTGTATAGGCAGCGGATACTCTTGGGGGTCCCTGGTCTTGCATCTAGCACTTCCCCCAGTGTCTTTGTGCTTCCCCGTACTCCAGGAGCCTCAAAGAACACACAGGTCCTCCTGTTTGGGGACACTGAAGTCCAAGGTGAAGAAAGGGGAGTCAAGAAGGGAGTAAAGTCAGGGACAAACAGCAGCCAAAGGGATAAACAAAACAGGACCCCAGGGCCAGTATGGCAGAGGCCTGATCCCCGCCATGGGAACAGGTGGCTCTGCCCTCGTCTTCACTCATACAACCCACTCATCTCTTCTTCCAAACGGGTAGCTCTGCTTCCACTACACCTTTCCCCTTCTCTGGTGGTGGAAAGACCCTGCCCTATCAGTAGACACTTACCTTGTGCAACTGCAGGAAGCAGAGTCCAAAGCCCCAGTGTCCCCAGCATCCTGCTAAAGGATGGCAGCTAGACAGAATAAGCCAGCACAGCTAACCCAGCCAAGGCTTTCTACAGATACAGGGCACTGTAGGGCTTCCAAACCCTCAATCCCCAACTCCGCCCCCCTTGTCCTATCCCAGTCTCCGTGGGGGAGAAGACTGCTGTGGGGGAGAAAACAGGGAGAGAAAGGGAGGAGCAGAGAACCAATCTCATATCCTTTCTTCAACCACCTCCTCTTTTCTCTGCAGAGTGGGAGGAAGGGACCTTGGTTGGCTGCCTGGCTGAGAACCCTGTGATAACTAACTTCAAAATCCCTACCCTTTGCTGACCTTGGAAAAAGGTGCTGGACCTTCAGCCTTTCTCAGACAGATGTCAAATGTTTACAGTCACTTGGCTCTGCCCAAAATCCTTCCTGACCCATTATTGAGAGCTCAGATCTGCTGTATTCTGAACAGAGGAAGACTCTGCAGCTCACACTACAGTGGATCTCATTTTCCCAACTGGAGAGTCAGAAAGGAAGCCGGGCAGTGGTGACACACTCAGCACTGGGGAGGCAGAGGCAGGCGGATCTCTGTGTATTTGAGGCCAGTCTGGTCTACAGAGCTAGTTCCAGGACAGGCTCCAAAAGCTACAGAGAAACCCTATCTCATAAAGCAAACAAACAAAAAATCCCCAAACAAAAGAATCAGGAAAAATATAAAAATTTTCAGTTTTTTGTGTTTGCTTTTTTCTTTAAATCACAGGCAGGGCACATGCCTTTAATCCCAGCACTCGGGAGGCAGAGGTTGACACAGAGAAACTCTGTGTCTAAAAACAAAAAAACATCCCCCTGAATATTAACCTTCATCAGGCGATGAAAGGAGACAGAGACAGAGACCCAAATTGGAGCACCGGACAGAAATCTCAAGGTCCAA